>NC_142169.1:34646000-34958750 GCF_029865625.1 Vigna umbellata | reverse complement strand
TACGTACATAACATACATCAGCTTTAACATGAAAGGAAAAGCTAGAAGTAATTTTACTTTCATGTGACCAATTTTATCCTACATGTTGCTATTAGAAGCGAAGACACAAATTATTGGGTTTATGTGTACTCCGAAAGTTTAGATGGCTTCTTACTATTTTCTTTTGTTTGTTCTTGTAGCTGTTACAGCAGTGTCTGAAGCAGATGCCGAAAAGAAGTTATCCCCGGACTTCTACACTAGCAGCTGCCCAAAGCTGTTGCCTATAGTGAAAAAAGGAGTCATAAAAGGCATTAAAGATGAAACTCGCATAGGAGCTTCCTTACTCAGATTGCATTTCCATGACTGCTTTGTAAACGTGAGTATATACATTAATTTCTGGTCACTGTAGTCTTCTCCTTTGCTTAATTTGGCGTTACTTAACGCAATGATCAGGGTTGTGATGCGACGATACTGTTGGATGATACAAGCAATTTCATAGGAGAGAAAACGGCAGCACCTAACAATAATTCAGCAAGAGGGTTCGACGTGATCGATGACATTAAAGCCAAGGTGGAGAAATCATGCCCCCGGGTTGTTTCCTGCGCTGATATTCTCGCTCTGGCTGCTCGAGACTCTGTTGTTTATGTAATAACCGGTCCTAGTAGTATTAATACTAAGACCCTTAAAATATAAAAACCGAAAACATTTGCTATTGATGGGGTAATATGTGTTGAAATTTACAGTTAGGGGGACCATCGTGGAAAGTAGGCTTGGGGAGAAGGGATTCAATCACAGCTAGCAGAGCTGATGCCAATAACTCCATTCCTGCGCCCTTTCTCAATTTAACCGATCTCAAAACGATTTTCGCCAACCACGGGCTCTCTGTGAAGAACTTGGTGGCTCTTTCAGGTACCATATGCTAAACACGTTAAATTATACATGTATCAAGTCTGATCAAGACCAGGTTGGGTACTAAATAAATGCTTTGTCAAGAAAATTTCTAGGCTATTTTAGATTGAAATAGAATGAGAGAAGTTGTGAGTGTTAATTAAGAGGCTTGCTTGCTCTACCTACTTATTGCCAGAAAATGACCGCTCTTTTTGTTCAGAAGTTTTTTCTTGGAAGAAGATTTTGACATGCTATGCCTAAGAAATGCTTCAATTCACTTGACTACCTTAAATAACAGGTGCGCATACTCTTGGTCTTGCCAGATGTTTAACATTCCGAGCCCATATCTTCAATGATTCCAACATTGATGCCTCCTTTGCCAAGTCCCTACAAAGCAAGTGCCCCATAAGTGGAAATGACGATTTACTTGCACCCCTTGACCTTCGAACTCCTACCCATTTCGATAATCTATACTTCAAAAACATACTGGCTAAAAGGGGCCTTCTTCATTCTGACCAGGAGCTGCTCAACGGCGGTTCCACCGGTAAACTGGTGAAGAAATACGCTACTGACACAGTTGCCTTCTTTAAAGCCTTCGCCAAGGGCATGGTCAAAATGAGCAATATCAAGCCTCTAACAGGAAGCGAGGGGCAGATCAGAATCAATTGCCGAAAAGTCTCTTAACATTAGTCAACAATGCGTACCCATACATACATGTATAATGATTTCCTTCCAAAGTTATGTATTCTCTGGCTGTCAAGCTACCTGGTTTATCATCAATAAACTACCTCATTTTATATGACTTTTTTAAGCTTCCTACTTTCCCTGACAACATATTCGACCAGTAGAACCTGCAATTTCCACGATCATGAAGAAGTGACGTAAAAATAATGCCATCGATGCCAATCCATAAATTTGTTTGTACTCAAATACGGTATTTCGATCCTATAACTGATCCAGGAATGCAACTAGATGAGATTAAACAGTTGTCAAGTTAAAATTCCAGAAGATCTATATGTATATATTATAGCTCAGAAGAATCATCTATGTAAAAAAAGGCAAGTCATATCCAATCACAAATTCTTGAATTGTTAGAATACTGAAAAATCTTCCAGGAGAAATTATCAAAAGTGAAAAGAAAAATTCCAAGGCTAATTAACATGTTAATTATAATTGGTTTGGGTCAAACACCTTTTCTTTGATTTGAAAATTGGGAAGACTGTCATGAACTTACTGTATCACATCTATACATTAACCTGGTTACATCACATTTTCATTATAACCAAAACAAGGATTAAGAGTCTCAAGCTGTGAGTCCTACTGCTGCTCTACGTTCCTCTTAATCCAGTTCATGAACAGATTCAACCTCCTCTTCTGGTAGTTCAAATTGATCAACCTCTTTAAAGTAAGCATTCTGTTTTTCAATATAATCTTGAAGTTGGGCATCTTTGGACACATCTTCTTCATACGACACAGCGCGCTTCTTCTGGAAACTCAGCAGATATCATCAAACACTTGTTGAGCAAATTATCCATTAAGAACCATATAAAATTCACCATTCATGTAAACTAATCCAAGGACGATTAATTACACCACACTCAACTATACCCTACAAATCTGCAGAACCATCATAGACAGAGTGTATTTTAAAAATCTATACCTTCTTGCAAGAAACTGTTAAAATCCTAGCTTTAGGTAGACCCAAACCTTCAAGTTCTACTTCATCACTTTTGTCCCTGTTTGGAAGGAAAAAAACTCGGATGACAAACGAGTAATTATAGAAAAAAAGACGAGAGAGTAATAATTGCACTCGGTTCCCTTACGTATTGTAAAATTGAACCTAACATGACTTAAAACAGATAATAGTATTACTAGTTACCGAATCTTGGAGATTTTTGAATTGGCTATTGCCTTTTTTGCATTCCTTTTCTTTTCATTCAAAGTATGTATTCGGGTGCAGAATGCTGAAATTGGCTCAGAAACATCAAGGCCAACAACAGTACCTGAAATCAAAGCACGAAATCACCGTGTCGTCTAAAAGTAAGGAACAGATATGGTTAACACTGGTATTAAGCTATAATTATTGGGTTGACGTGACCAAAATCGATGCAAAATTGGAACACGGGTTACGAGAGCATAAACGATTGATTATACAGAGTAAGAAAAGTTCAACGTGAAATTTAGACGCAAAGGAAAAATGCAAAGGTAATGTATGAGATTGCATAAAAATGAAAGTACCGCGTCTGGCGTCGATTGAGAAGGAGGAAGAAGATGATGGAAGGAGGTTGGAAATGGTGAGATCGGAAAGAGGCTTTCGTTTTCTTTCCCTACCATCAGCGTTTTTCATTTCGACGATTGAGTTTCTGAGAGCGTGAAAATCACTCACTCCCACTTCTCGTGCTTTTTGCTGTTATATTCTTCTCTCTCATGGCGGGAAATGACAGTTGGAAAACAACCATTTGCTAATGCCGTTTCCATGAATTATCTTTCAATACCGTTTTAAATGTGTCTATAGGAGTTATTTGAGTTCAAATTGATTTTCATGTAAAGTTTAATCCAAAGAAGAAGGGTCTGGAAATTTTTCAATTCAATGTAAAAGCTGTGTTGTATTCTTTTTAGTTATATATATAGCACACACATATAATGTATCCTTTTGATTCTAAAAATATTAGATATCAATTATTTATTTTTATGCACATTTAAGAGAAAAAATAAACCACAATATAATAAATTTTGCAATTAAATATTTTTTATAATTTCAAAATAAAAAGATAATTTTTTTAATTTAAAAGATTAAATTTCAGTTACTTTAATTTCATAAACTAATTTTATGTTACTCATCAGATCTCATAACGATAATAAATTCCTAAAATGGTTATATTAATTAATGGACCATATATACGCTTTTAGCTTGTTTTGTCTCAATTTTAATATGCATCACATGATAGAAAAGGAAAATTTGAATAAAGCAGTATTTGTTTTTTTAAAACTAAGAAATAAAAAGTAACCACATTTAAAAGACAAAAAGCGTATAAAAATAAAAATAAACCTTCAATATGTTTGCGCAAATATTCCAATTGATTTAAAAAAAAAAGTGCTTTTCCGAAGCAGCTTTTAGAGATAAATTTTATTTATAGATTTGGAACAGTGTAATTGGACCCTGTAAAGCTAGTAATAGCACATGAAGTGCAATACTAAGATATTTGTTTAGTCTTCCTGATCCAATGCTTCTTTTAGCCTTATAAAATATTTTAGTAAAGAATAATTTAATTAAATGATTTTCTAATGATAAAAATATTAAAGGATTAATTTAGTATTTAAATTGATGTTAAAGAGTGTCTAAAGTTACATACTTTTAGAAACTAATGATACTTTATACTTTTAACCGATGTGTATTTAAATCACATCGCGGTGACATTACACGTATGAATATTCAATAACTATTTTGTAACAGAAATTAAAGTTCTATTGTACGTCATTTATTATACTTAAATTTATTACAAATGTAACGAAACTATTTAGCATTTATAGATTTCTTCTTTGGTTGCTTTTATTGGTAGAAATTTTACTCATCAAATAAGTTTAAATTTAAATATTCGCAGACACAAAGGAAATAATACGTATCATATGAGTGTAAATATTAATCTTCTTACCATTGATAATGATTATCTATGCATAAAATCTAAATATAATTGTTTCATATTTTTGAACTTTAAGTGTATTAATTTTAATTTTATTTTAAATATGTTGTCCTTTTTTAGTTTAATAACTTACTTTTTAATTGTCCTGTATTTGTGAACGCATTGATTGAAAAACAAAATTGTATATAGATTTAAGGAAGTTGAATTTAAAATTTGGTAAAATTAAGTTTGTTATTTGAGTTTAAGATTAGACGACTTAAATATATTTTGATAATAAGAATTTTGTGTGAAGTTTTAAGTTACATATTTAGTATAATTCAATACAACTCTTTAATTTATATATAGAGATGGAATAAGAAGATTCATCGTGCTAAATTTTTTTTATTGTTGTTAAGGATCTGGTCACAAATGGGTTGATATTAAAGTTAAAAGAAGTAAGCTATTTATTTTTTAAAAAATTAAATAATTTTGTAAGATGATGATAACATGATTTTAAAATTAAACAGAAACTAGTCATGATTCTATTAGAATTTCTAGCTAAAATTCCAACTATCTAATTCATCCATTTACACCAAATTTATTATTTAGGTATTTTAGTACCAAACTATTTGTTTATATTTTTTTTATCCAATTAACATAAATTCAATTATTTAATTTGAGAAATAAACACAATAAATTATTCTAGTTCAAAATATGATTGGAATTCGAATAAATTTAATATTTTTTATTCACTTCTTAATATTTCATTTTTTAGTAGTATGATACACAAATCTCTATCATGATTTTTTTATTGTTATCTTGGATTTTTTTTCGGCATTTACTAACATTCACATAATATATGCAGGTTAATATAGTTTTCAATCATCTTAAATGTTCCAATACATGAATCATCATTATGACATGTCTTTCAATCTTTATAGTAATTTTTTTTTCCATTATTAATATTTCTCTATTTCTATTAAATATTTTTTCAACCACATAAAATATATTCGCAAACTTCTATAATAAATATCTTTTAATAAAATAAGTACACAAGCAGCCATCAACCGTGCGTAGGCACGATTAAAACTAGTTTAAAAATCAAATGCGTAAGTCAATTTTATATAAATAAAAACATTAAATATTTTTTAAATTAATAAAAAAAAAACAAAAAAAATATTAAGATAAAATTAAAGATATGAAAAGAAGTAACAAGGGATTCAAAAATTAAAAAGTACTTGAAAACATGATTTAAAAAAATAAAAAACACGAAAAAACACTGGAACGCCACTAAGAAAATGTACTTACGATTTTTAAAAAATTAAAGAAAATATCAAAGAAGTGCTAAAAGGTATCACTTTAAAAAATTATTGATAAAAAAATAAAGTATGGCTTAAAGAACCATTGATCTCTAAAAAATATGTTATCAAGATTTTTAATTTGTAGAAAAAAATTAACAAGCATTTAATTAACATGGAATAAAAAACAGTCTCAAATGCAGCGGAAACATGTGGTACGACATAAAATATTACTTAAAACTAGTGAAATAAATTCATATAACATCACACAACGTAATATCAGTTACTTCTCTCCCAATAAAAAGTAATAAACTTTAAATTGTTAAACGATTAGAGCTATCTTAAATATTTTACATACGACAATCAATTTACCTCTTACTAAAAAATACAACTGATCTCTCTGTCCTTTTGCCAATTACGATAAAGCTTTTTGATTCTCGCAATATATCTTTCAAAGTATATGTTTCTAAATAAACATATTTTATACTAAACGGTCAAGTGATTTTCGTAGGCTTTTTAATAAATTTAGAACTCGTTATCAATAGGCCTTCGATCCTCATCAGGAGCTAAAAAAACACAATTACTTAAAAAATCTCTTGGTATAAGTAACATTAAAGAGTATTTAAAAAATATTAATAAAAAATATTAATTCCTTTCAGCTTAGAAAAGTGATAGTTCATGTTTTTGTCAATAATCTCTACTTAAGTAATGTTTGTCATGAATTGTTGCAGTGCGATGATGATACAAGCGGTTTCATGGAGCCTCTGTATCAGCACCACTGATCCGGGTAAAACAAAACCCGTTGGCTCCCTCTGCATGCCACATGATTGTAATAAAGCAAATCAATAGAATGAGGAAAAAGTGGATGCACAGAACAAAACCACCATAAATAAGCCTCCAGTTTAACTCAATTCCACGTTCCAATCTCCAATAAAACAGCCAAAACCCCACAAAACCCATGGGCCAACCCAAGCACCAAAACCAAAGTCACAGATTTCAACGTCACCCTCACCCACCCTTCTATAAATATTCTCCCTTCCCCTCACACCATTCATCACCTTCACTGCTATACTTCCTCAGACACACTTCCCAGATCAAGAACAGAGCACCACCATCATATCAAACACAGCATGGAGGCAGTTCAGTCATGGGTTTCAGAGCACAAGCTCACCACCATTGGTAAGTACTTACACAAATGCCAAAAAATTCACCTTTAAAACTAGTTTATTGCATGATCTCATCTCATATAAAAGATTATCAAACTTTAAAGAAATTGGTCTTACAGGAGCACTCTGGGCATCTGGAATCGGAGCATCACTTGTGACTTATTCATGCAAAAAGACACCTTTGAAGCCTAGTCTCAGGCTTATCCATGCCAGGTACATATATACCTTTCTCAGAAAAGTTTAACTTAATGATAACAAACATGTGAATAATGTTGTAATAATATTGTAAGTGTAATTAATGAATGATATGGTTTCGCAGGATGCATGCTCAGGCGCTAACTTTGGCAGTGTTGTCTGGTGCAGCTGCTTACCATTATTATGAGAAAGGTTCTCTTCAGCCAAAACCAGTGGCAGATAATATTCCTGCCACCAATTTCAACCATCTTGTCGAATATGAAATTCACTGTCCTTTCTAAACTAAAAACAATAGGGATCATGCCATTGAGATGTCCTTTATTAAGTTATTGCTATTTCCTAGAATGAATGTTCTCCGGAACAACTTGCTTGTGTTTGTTCGGAGAAGTTTTATGAGAAGTGTAGTGTATATAAACAAGTTTTATGAGAAGTTTCAGCTTGATTTGCATTATTCATATAAAGTCTATTATTATTAGAAAAGAAAAAGAAAGTGAAGTTATGCAAAATGCTGAACCTTATCTATTCTGTATTGAAATCTTACACGTGACTCGCACTTAATGGTTTCTTTTTCTTTTTCTTTTTCTAGTATAACGTGTTTCTGGTTATGCGGGTAAAACAAGGCTAATTAGTAATTAATAAGTATAAGACTATTTTAACATTTGTTTTAAACTAATTTCAGTATAAAAAAAATTAGTTTCTAGCGTTTATTGATATACTTTAATTTACTATAGTACTAATGAAAATTCTCCTCAGACCACATAAATGTGGATAATTAATGGAGTTTCATTTTATATTCACATCACAATTTAAACTTAGGCTGGATCAAACGATTTTGGTTTTCTTTAAAAGAAAAAAGAAATAAGCATTTATATTCAAAAAATGAAATCCAGAAAACAGGATCTACAATTTTACCTGAAGAGAACACTATCCCTCCAACAGGTTTGAAAGAAAGAGTTTTAGCAATACATAATTTAACACGTATAAATATTAAAAATAAAAAAAATGAAAAGGAATGTGTTGAAAAGTCAAGAATGGTCTTCTCCCTCTCCACTCTAGTAAATTTTTAATAAAAATACCCTCAACAAAAATTAAATCTTACCTTATCTTGTTTTAGTTAGGTAGTTTACCACCTTACCGTTATTTTTTTTAATTAATATTCATTTATTATATCTTCTTAATTTATTAGATGTGCATGTGTGTTAACATGAAAAAAAAATTAAAAGTGAAACATGTTATCATTCTAAAAAATATAACAAAAATATGTCATTCCAAACATGTTTCAAATTATTTTAGAGTAATATGAAAAAGTGCATTTAAATTAGGTTTAATTAAATTTTGAGTTGAATTGAGTCTTTATTAAATTTTGATGATTTATTGAGTCATTAAATTTTTAAACTTCTCAATCTAATTCTTAAGAGTTAGATTTTTTTTTTGTCTTGCTTATTTGCTGCATAATATTTTTTTTCACAAGATGATAATGACGATATTTTTATAAAACATTCATAATATTTAACGAAATTCTTTTAAAATTTATTAAAGTTATAAAATTATAACATATAAAATAAAAAAAAATTATAAAATATAAAATCACAAATTCTTTATTTTTTACTTACTATGTTTAGGGATTATTCTCTTCTAATCCATTACAAATGTTATCGTGAATTCCTTATTATTAATTACAGTTAGAAAATTCTATTTATATGTACTTTAGTTGTTTAAATTTCTTATTAATCCTTTAATCTATTTCTAAATTTTGTGTCAATGTTGTCTTGTTGTTATAATTATCCCTAGTAACAAAGGGTGACAATATGAGTCTATGTAATCATTTAGACTTGGTCTTCAAAATACAGGTCAGATTGGTTTGTCTCTCTTAAAAACATGAATTTAATTGTTTAGTTTGTTTTATATAGTTCTTGGCTCTTGGCTTGCAGGTTATAGGTCGATATTTTTTTATTATTATTTTTTATGATAGAATCTTTAATGTCATATAAATAGAAAATTTTTAATACATTCACAAAATTAAGAAGTACTTTGAAAAAATAATGATAGATTGATAATCCTACATTTTCATCATCGCAAGAATTCTTGAAATTTTAACAAATTTATTTTAATAAAAATTTAATTAAGATTATTAAAACTTATGAAATATTTAAAATTTAATCAAGTTATTTTGTCAGAAAAATTGTATTTTACACTACGAGTAGTTGAGCAAAAGTAAGAGAATTACATGCGTAACCCGCAAGTTTACATTTTTACATTTCACTGCAAGTTTTTCATGCATGACTCTCACAACTCATTATCTAAACAAAAGTGGCTGTCTTCTTTCATCTGATAAATTTTTTTCTTCACTTGTATGTAATCATGGTTTAATAATGAAATATATATATATATATATATATATATATATATATATATATATATATATATATATATATATATATATATATATATATATATTTCATTATTAAACAATTGTTTTTATTTTTCCACTTAGATGATCACATGTTACAACGAATTGACTCATTATTTATTTCATTGTTTATCTGAATTCTTGTTTAAAAAATATATGTGAGTTTTTTAAAAATAGATAATTTATAAATTTTAAAATAAAATTACAAAAAATTATAAATATAATGTAATACATTAAATCTAAATTAAATTTTAATTTTAATTAAATTTAACATAATAAAATATAAAATAAATTTTAATTTTACACATAATAAATACATGTAGAAACTAGTCATATGATGTCAGCAGTTATCTTTTTATAAGAGAATATTAAATTATCTTTTTATAAGTGAATATTAAATTATTTGTTATCTATTAGTTACAAATATCCATTGAAAATATCTATCTACTATCATAAATGATTTTATCCATAAATATCCATACATATTTGATATCTTTATCATTATTAACATGTCTATATTCCTTTCATCCTAACACTCAACATAAGAAAGGTAGGTTTGTTAATTATTAAGCACATTACAAGCTGTATTTTATCATAATTTTTTTAGTTTAAGTTTTAGGTGACAAAAAGAGAGTTTTATGATAGACTAATCCAATATAAATAAAATAGTTTTTCTAAAAAATACCAGTATTTTATTTTTTTTTAAATGTCAACTAAGAGGAGTTTAAAGGAGAAAAAAATATTATTTGGGAAGATAAATTATTTTGTGAAATTATTATACATAAATGAGACGAGGAAAAAATAGAAAATTTTAAAATAAAATTTAGACAAAAATAAATAATTCTTTTACCATTATCATAAAATTTAATAATGACAATATATTCTAGAACTTAGTAATATACTCTTAATACAGGTTGTTTAATGTTCGAAAAAAACATATTTACTTGTCATTATTTGACTTAAAATTTGGATGACAATTAATGATATGAAAATTTGATTTATAAGTTTCTACAAAAATCAACATCATAATAAAAACAAAGGACCCAAAAACATATAAAACTACAAAAACATAAGAAGTAGCTAGTGGTGAGTTATTGCTCTAATTTATAGCTGATGCTGAATTCATTAATCCTTCATGCTGTTGTTGTACCAAATACATAACCAATGACCATGATGCATCGACCAATTAATCATGTCATCTAATAATGTTCCTTCCAGCTTTGTGTATTACCTAAATATCCAGGCTGGCCTTAAACTATATGGTTGACATTAAACTAATCTTAATATCAATAATTAACCATGGTTACATACAAAGGTAGTTAGAGGAATGGACTTTGCTTTGCTCATTTCTGCTGTTGTGTGGTTGGAAAGTCTTCTCCTCGCTAACTGCATAATTCTTTTTGCTAAGTACTTTACTTAACACTACTCTAAAGAGATAGCCTACCAAACATCCATCTTCCCAGTTTTACACCTTCCTCTACTAATCCACAAGAAGAAAATGATGGGACATCTACACATACTTTTGAGGTTACATCCAACCTAATATATATACTTTTTTAATCATTCAAAAGCTTAATAAATGTATACCACAGACTTATCATATGCAGATTGAATTTGATTATATAATAATGGAAGTGATGTATATCTTCTAAATGAATTGGACATGAGGCTTCCATCATTCATTATGATGGGTCCAATCCAAGCAACGCATTATATAAAGAATGGAAGAAGAGAATATCTTCTTCATCTTTCTGCTGCGATTTAAGAAGGCAGAGGACATGGATTGTTGTGTGTGTACAACTATGCCACTCATACTAAGGCCTCCGAGGAATACAATATGTGGAGCATGTTACGAAGGAGTGAGGAGCATAATCAACATGATGAGCAATTTCGAAACTGAGAAAGTAAAACCAGTAGTGGCCAATCCAAATCCAAACCCTTCTCCAGTTTCACGAAGAAATTCGAGTAAGGCAAGCTCTGATTCATTGCTTCTTCAAACGTTTGATTAAAAAAACAACAACTGTATTAGTTAACACGTGTAGATTATTCTTTCTCTCTGCAGACACTCGATGATTGTATAAGATGGTGTTCAGAGCATTTAGAACAGTTTAATCAGCAGAAGGAAGACTTGGTTTTTCTGAGAGGCTTTGTTGCAGCCTTCAAAGAACAGATTCACACAGATATATTGGTCATTCCAGGCAGACACGGTCCACCTATACCAGCACATAAGTCCGTTTTGGTAAGCTCTTTTTTAAGTAATTTAAGATTATTGATGCAATTTCTTCGTTGTACCAAACATCTAAAACCTATTTGTTTCATTTAGAAAACACAAAACTGTATGATTGTAATTAGCAGGTGATAAGAGCATGTTATAATGTTACAGGCTGCAAGATCAGAGATATTTAAGAACATGCTAGAGTGCGATGAATGCAAAGAAGCACCGAGTAAGAGCATAACTATACCCGATGTGAAGCACGAAGAATTAGAGTGTCTTCTTGAGTTTCTGTACAATGGAAGCTTGGGTGAGGAAAAATTGGAGAAACATGTGTACGCGCTGTCACAAGCAGCGGATAAGTACGTGATCCCACATTTGCTGAAACACTGCGAACGGTACCTGCTGAGTTCGCTAAGCACTTGCAATGCCCTTGAGACACTGGAGATTGCGGACATTTGTTCCAACCAGAAGTTGAAGGAGACAACCTTGGATTTCTTGGTTAAGAACATTGACCGTGTTGTGTCATCACCTAAATTTGAAGCTTTTGTTCACAGGAGCCCACACCTCACCGTGCAACTAGTTACAATGGCCTTTGCCAATGCTGCTAAATAATCAATTTCTCTCCTAGTTTAAGAGCTACCAATGCTTTATTTTTTCAATTTAGTAATTTATTTATTGCTCAACCCTATAAACCATATCTCTTAGCAGATTACTATAATTCATGAGTTTCTTCTCATCAATTTAAAGCAGCTCTCGCATTTACTTTTTTAAGTGAATAATATATAATTTTTTTTATATTATATTATCTTTTTCTTCCAAAAAAATATATCATAACAAATTATCGTTATCATATATGGTGAATTATTAAATTTTATGATAATTTCTTATTGATTGACAGCGTAACTTTTTTAACAATGAGTATTTTTTTTAGTTTGCCTTTCATGTTTCCGTAATTGAGAAAATCACACGCCAATAAAAAGAAGGCAATCAAACACAGAAAAAGAATATCGATATATTATTTTTAATTTTAAAAACAATAAACAAGGCAGGTTACTTGAATTGAATTCGTCTCGCTAATAATGCATGCCTAACTTCTTTGGGTGTTGCTCTCTCCACCCCCACACGTCTCTTCCTCCACCTCCCCTTTACTATTTTGCCCCTTCCTCCACCTTTCCTTTACTATTTTGCCCCTCAGTAAAATTTTATTTTTAAAATTGTTGTTTTTTAATTTTATTCATTTATAACATATTTCACTGATAACCTACGTAGTTTCTTGTATGAGTAAAATATTTTTCTACAAAGCTTGGTGATCGTGAAAAGAATTATCAAACAATCTTCTTCTTGTTCTCGGTGCAGTACGTGGTGCAGTGCGTTTATGGTGTAGTGTCCTTGTCGTGGTTCCTCTCCAGGTACGTAGTCATAATCCTTCCAATAATCCTAAACCCTAAATCCTTCCCATACTTCCAATAATCCTTTTAATATCCAAGCCTATAATCCTTGCATGAGCCGCAAAACGTAGTAAAATAAAAACGAAACGTAAAAGGAACACTGCCTATGGACGGATGACATCCTTCAACGGATGTCAACATCCGTTTAAGGCAAAACGGATGTCGACATCCGTTTAAGGCAAAACGGATGTCGACATCCGTTTTGCCTTCAACGGATGTTGACATCCGTTGAAGGATGTCATCCGTCCAGAGGCAGTGTTCCTTTTACGTTTCGTTTTTATTTTATTTGTTTATTTTATTTACAGTAATTTATATTTAAATTTATAATTTTAAATGTTATATATGGTTAGTTTTTAAACGTAATAATTTTGTTAAAATATGAATTTGTTAAAATATGAATTTGTTATAGGTGGAGAAGAAGCTTAACGGAAGAGAGAAAGGTAAACGAAAATGGAAGAGAGGAAGAGGTACAGAGGGAAGTAAATAAGAAGTTTTAAATAAATTAAAATATTAAAATAATAAAAATAAAAAATTTTAACTTTTGAGGATATAATTGTCATTTTAGAAGGATATAATTGGCATTTTAGAAAATTGGGGAGGTGGAGGAAGAGACGTGTGGGGGTGGAGGGAGTAACACCCAACTTCTTTTTTATTCCATTTTTGTAAGTTATAAATCTTATTCTGTTTGGTGTGTCCAGTGGCCTCATTTAAGAAGGACAGCTTCTTTCTGCACCTCCCTTTTTTCTTCCTGCATCCCATAGACATGAGGAAATCCCAATTGTACCCTCTTCTTTCCATGTCACTAGCCGGCTGCACCTCTTTCGGTCTCTGCACCTCCAACCACGGCGCATCTCCAACCGTGACGCACCTCCAGAATTTTTTTATAATTTTAATGAAGAGTGACTTGGATTTTAGATTTTAGGGCTGAAGAAAGAAAAACGGGAGGCGCAGAAAGAAACACCCTTTAACAATATCTGACTCAACCAGTATTAAGCTCTCCAAAGCAATCTGGACTTTGGTTTTTGTCGTATTTGAATATATTCTACTTTTTGTAAAATTAGTACATTTTTATTTTATTTTCTGTAATTCTTTTTATAAAATTTCGATTAAAATTTTATATGTAAATTTTATTTTAATTATTTTAAAATATATTTTTTGTTTATTTTTATTCTTTCAAAATTTTATATCACTATTTTTAATTTTTAATATTAATTTTAAGATAAAGGGGTAATATTTAAACTTTATAAGTTTAAATTTTTTAAATGATTCATGCTGATATTATATTATTATTTATCAGATAAATTGATCATTTAATCTTTTATTTAACACGTACATATAATACAAGAAGTAAAAATAACATTCCTCAATTTAGAGAAAATAAGAACAATTTTATTCAATAAAAACCAAAATAAAAACTATCTAATTCTGTAAGAATTAAAGATGTGCAGTATGCTTTCCCAGCACCACCAGGCTGAGCGGTTGACAACCAGATCGACCATCAAACTAAGCGACCGACCACCAAGCCGACCATCCAGGTCGACCACCCAGACCAAACATATGGTTTGATTATAAACAATAATAACTCATTAAGTCCCTAAAGCAAATTAATGTATGATTGGTCCGTCATTAGGCCAACAAAAGGTAGAGGTTCATCACGACTAGTATAAATAAGGTCTTAGGTATGACTTTGATATCACAATGCACAATATACCTGCATTACTTGTTTTGCCAACCGCTCGGTTACTTTACTAACTTAAGCATCGGAGGTATCCGTCCACACAGTTTGGACAAGAAGGAGGGAGAACGAACACGGTAACTTGGAGGAAGGAGGACCATCAGGGAGCCCGTCGAGCCTACGTGTCAACTGGACGACCACTAAGGAGTCCATCCATCCTACTTGTCAATTGAACGACCACTAGGGAGCCCGTTTGGCCTACCTATCAACTGAAAGACCACTAGGTAGTTCGTCTAACCTTTGAGACAAATTGGAATACTTTGAGTATGGAGTTCAACCCTATCCCTAAAACAAAAGACATGTTAAATTTTGATTTTTTTAATCGAATAACACATAACCTTTTTTTCTTTTCATTTTCATTCCCTTTCAATCTCTTTCTTAAACTAAGTGAGAGCCATGCAAAGTGTGTTTATATGATTTATAACATGGCCGTGTTACATCTAAGTTGGTAAACACCAAGATAATACCATCAGCAAATTAGATGTGAACTTCTGTTGAAGAAGACATAATCAAGCGTGCATGCATGCAATAATAAACATACTCTTGTGATTTTTATAACCTTTGATGTTTCCTTTGTAAAGCAATTGTTAAATAAAAGATGAGAAAAGCTTAGAAAATGATTTTCACTGATGAACCCTTACAAATTGGATGTCAGATTTGAAGGACAAGACACAATCAATCTACGAATGGAGGACATGGATTTTGTCAGGAGCTTTGTTGCTGGATTTAGCATTTAGTGAAGAATTCCCACTCATATAACAGTCAGTACTGCCAGCAACTGCACAAAAATGCTGCATTGACATGATCGTTCTACCCTGTAACATTGCATGTGATAAGGTCCTACCCTTTATTTTATCATAAATTTATTATCTCAATATAATAAGTTTCAACCTAATGCCACCCCATACATTAGTTTGATTTGTCAAGTAAGAATTTCGTTTACATATTTAATTGAAAAATAATATGATATAATGGTAGTTAATGATTCTAAGATAAAACATGATGTCAGATGACAGTCAATATATATAATGTTTTCTGTTTAGATTGATGGAACTATGTGATACTTATTCAGTCAAATTTTATGTTGATAAATCAACTTTAAAGCACATAAAATTTTGAGGGTAAAATCTTCCATAGTTTCAAAAAATGCTTGTCAGATAATATCTTTAACATTCTTCTTCGAACACTTTTTTTATTAGGTTAAATTAATTTACTGGAACCTACTGATTAAGATGAGAAGATAATTATTAAATAGGAAATTCGATGTATAAAAATTAATAATTTTTATTCCATTTTAATCAATAATAAAGAGAATGTTTGAAAAAGATTCTTTTCAAAAGAGAATATTGCCAAGAACTATCAAATTGACTGCACTTGTACCCTAGTTTCTAATATTTTTTCTCCTTTAAAAGGCAAGCACATCTTTTTTTCTTTGTCATGGGTGGTATGAATTAACATTTGATAGCAAACTTAATAATTCAAATTAACATTTGATAGCACTATTTCTTTTATTTAACTATAAAATACTATATAAGGCCATCAGATTCAACATTATACAAACTTTTAAATGGTTCTATTAACAGAAGGGTCAACAAGATGGATGTGATAAAAAATTTAAGACTTTTTACTATTTTCAAGCACTTGAAAGACTGAATAGAATTTTTTTATCAGCAAAAAATAGAAAATACAATGATATTTCGAAATTAAATTAATGATCTATTTTTTTTTCCTTTATGATTTTTTTTGCTGAGAAGATGTACCAGTACGTATTAAGATCATGTACTAAGTATAAGTCGTCGTTTATGCTTAAAGTATTGTTTGAAAAAGCATTATTTGCATGGTGCAAACTTGTGTCAATTGAGTGTGTGCTTCAAGGTCACTTCTTTCCAGTTTTGTAGTACTTCATTCGTTTTATCCCTCAAAAGTGGGGACAACATTTTCTTATTGTTTATGTACTGTGTCGTTTCACGTTTATTTGTGTAACTGGATCATATGTTCAACCGTACCACTCTTGACCCGAAAATTTTGTTTGTTACACAGAAAAACTCTTGTGCACGATTTCAAGTAAGAAACTCTTGAAGTTGTGAAACACTAACATACACTCACATAAACATGTAAAAATTTAGATATTTCAAAGAATCTTCTACAAATATGCATCATATATAGAAGCTCGATTGATTTCTCTTGACCAACAAAACTTCAAGTTAGGTCTAATGGAAGAACATGCTTAAAATAAACGAAGAAAATGCACACAGAAGATATAAATAACATAAATGTAAAAGCTGACATTTTATTACTTTTGGTCAGCATTTTGGCTCCAATTCTTTATTGCTTGTCCCATAGCCTGTTTCACAGCTCGTGCATCAATATTCTTACCTTCTTCTTCGTTCTGCACAAGCACAAGTCACAATATTATTTGTCATTATTATATGCAAGAAAACATAGAGAGAATGAGACAAATTCTGTTTGGAAGAAAACATTTTAGTAACTTCAAAATTATAACCTAACAAGCTTCTGCTTGTATTATTAACCAAGTAATTAAATAAATATAACATGGTTATAATGCAAACATTTTAATCACAGTAACGTGGTCCTTCATCTTTTTGAAGAAAAGGATGACAGAGAGACCAACAGGTAGAAGAGGCAATCTTATATGTATAAAGACAAGGCATGTGACCTACAAAAATATGGAGTAACAAGAGGAAAAGGGAGACACTGAATGATATATAATGAACTTGGCCTTGAAAACATCTATGGTATAAATTTATGCTTACAAAATATTGTCTTACTTTTCCTCCAACAGCATGAAATCGAAAAGTGTCTGTACAAGTAGCCCTAGCTTCAAGCACATTCAGACTCATCTCTTCAAATGACTCCAATATGGAAACAAACAGACCAGGACAACTCTTTGCTGAAAAAACATTAATAACAAAGCCCTTCTCCGTGGTTTCTACTGTAACCTGTTTATGTTCATCCAGAAAATGCAATTCCAATCAGTTCTTTTTACAGATTAAGAAGAAGAACTGTCCAAATGAACACATACATATATGTGAAAGCTGTTAAATACCATAGGCAAAGTATTTTGGTCAGTTGAAGTTTGTGCATTGGCTAAGTCTTGATTCAGTTCTTCCACCTTTTGCTTTAATTCCTGGATATACTTTGACGCATCTATTATGATCGAGGTTTTGTTTAGCTGCCACCACCCAGCAAAAGAACAAGAACTATTAGGCAATTTATTACCATCTCAAAGAGCACCATGTAATTGATAACATAAATGCTTAAGGACTGTATAATATTACAACAATATATTTAACAATCTCCATTTGTAATAAGCTTGCGCCTCAATTTTCTACTGGAAATAATGACAATATACATGCAATACATAGAAAACAATCCAGATAGCAAGAACTGTTTAGAAGATTAGGCATATATAGAGCTGAGCAGAATCCATGGCATTAGAATAGAGAACGAATGGACTTGAACTGAAGGGAAGACAACAACGTTGAGTAAATTTTAACAGAGAAAATAAGATAAAATGAAAGATATAGATAACAATGCAAGGAATTACTGCATGAGAGTTAGTAAGAGAACGAAGAAGTTGCAGCTTCTCATGCAGTGCTGCTCTCTTTTGCTCTTTAGAAACCATTTGGTGCTCCCTTTTTCCTCTATAAAGTGATTGTTTTGCTTTGGTTTTCTCCTTTTTCTTACGCTTTGTTTTGGTATGCAATGAACTATATGCTGATAGAGCTCTACATAGGGTCTTTTAAAAGAGAGGGTGGGCTCTCAAATCTATGTGACGTTCTGCTAGATTATTCTCACCGAACTTCCAGAAATACCCTTTTGCTAAGAATTGATTTATTTACGTAATGATTTTAGAGGTGAATATAGATATATTTTGAATTTGAGGAGATATGTGTAAGATGAATGTGTAGATGTGATTGAGTTGTGAGTGGAGAAGGGGAGAAGAGGAGAAAGATGGCATCGAAAGAAGTGAAGGAGAAGGAACAAAATGAGAGGGTGGATGCTACGTTATGAATTTGGAATGCATCCAAACACTTCTCACGGGGAAGTTTAAAGGGTTCTCCTCCTGTGCGATCTCTCTTCAATCACCAGCAATCAAACTTTGTCTCTTTTTCATTCTCTCTCCACACGAGCCATCCTACCTTTCTTTTCATACAACACATTCTTTTGTTTTCCTTTCCTTCATGACAGTGAAGTTTAGATCATACTATTCATTTCCAGATCAGTTCGATCAATTTTACCCAAATAAATATAATCAGTATGTTTTCGTTCTATCTAAATTAAAATATACCACTTCTTTTTGCCCTTTTTTCTTGGTTTCCATCCTATGTTATTCACTTACAATAAATGTCACATGTCACGTACATAGACTTTGGTCCTGTATCATATCATCGTTTGATAAATCGTTAATCATTGGTCAAACTTATTCTTGGATGACCCTTTTAGACCGTGCAACTAGGAGATAAGACTAAACAGTTAGTTTCCAAGAAACCTAACGTTTAGCTACTTTAGATAAATTGTGATTAATAGTAATTAGGTCATTGCTAATTAAAGATCTATTCCGAAATCTATAAATAGGTAAGAAAGTAATGATTACATTTATTACACATTTAATATCTGAATTATCAAACTTGAACAGACTTTGGTATGGAACATCTTTTGGGGTGTGCTTTCCGCACTTTGGTATGAAACAATATAGGACGAAGGACTACTAAGAATTAGAAAAAAAGAAAAGTAGTGGGATCATTTGGACTATCACATTAAAATTGGATGTTGACCTTAATCCTACACTTCATATAGCCTCTTCACATGATTCAGATGGGTTAGGGTTAGAAAAAATCATAAAATCAATAAGTTCTCGATTGAAAAAGTTCATTGCGCCAAAATATCCACAAAAGTCATATGGGTGAGAATTAGCTCATGAGTTTTTTTTAGAAAACAAAATATTCATTTTAAAAATAAAAAAAATCAATTAAATCTTAACCTATAATAAATATAAATACTTTTAATTTGTCAAATAACTATATACATGTATTTTAATCAAAGATTTTGAAATCTTTGTTGAATAAACATATTCAATTTTTTGTGACTAATTAAACATACTTTTAAAATATATAAAATAATCATTTAATTTTCTTGTGTGAAAAACTTATTTAAATATGAATAAAAATTTAATAAGATATCTCAATTTGAAATTTTAAAATAATGAATTTATGAATTTTTTTATTATATGTTATTTTTTTTAATGTATGACTTAAATTTATATTTTTCTATCCATTTTTTTTAATAATATATATGTATAATAAATATATATTTAGTAATAATAAATAAATTTTAATGTGAATTTTATTAGAATTAATATAATATTATCACATTTAATAAATACATTATAGTAATAGATTATAGTCAATAACTATATTAAATTATATATTATATATTTTATATGATAACATAATAATAAATATAATATAAAAATATTAGTTTAAATATAATAAAATTATAATATATTAAGTTATTTAATAAAATACATAATTTTATACGTTTACATAAATAATATTATTTTTAAGAGTTAATTAAAGTATATAGTAAAATCAAACTCACTTTAACATTAACTTTAAAGACTATGACTTATTTTTAATCCCTAAGAGGATTTCCCTTAAAAGGAATTTTTTAAAGATTGACGAATGGTAACCAATAAATCACTTATCGAGATTTTTTTAAAGATTAGTTAACCTAAAGATGACAATTCTAATTATAGGATATTATTTATATCTAGTGATTTTTTTGGATAATATTTTTAATAAAAGAAACATGAATTATACATTGAAGTGTTAAGAAAAAGGAGGTATAGATTAAAGTTTGCACAGGTGTTTTCCGTAATTAAAATATATTTTTTTACTCTTTTCACCTTATGGATAGGTAACTTTTGTTTTCATCCATTTAAAAGATAAAAAATGTTGGAATTTTGAGAAATATATAGTCATTTCTCCTTCCTCGAATAGAGTGCTGGCTAAAATTACTAACTCGTCTCAAGTCCCTCTTGTTGGGCCTAACAATAGGCCATTTAATTTAGAATCCCATTTGGATAACACATTTAGTTCGGATTCTGTAATGCAGTTTTTTTTCATATGAGCAGGTAGATTTGTCTATAAATTACATAAAAAAAAATAATAAAAGGTAGAGGGGTGTTGCTCCCTCCACCCCCACACATCTCTTCCTCCACCTCCCCTTTACTATTTTGCCCCTTCCTCCACCTTTCATTTACTATTTTGCCCCTCAGTAAAATTTTATTTTTAAAATTGTTGCTTTTTAATTTTATTCATTTATAACATATTTCACTGATAACCTACGTAGTTTCTTGTATGAGTAAAATATTTTTCTACAAAGCTTGGTGATCGTGAAAAGAATTATCAAACAATCTTCTTCTTGTTCTCGGTGCAGTACGTGGTGCAGTGCGTTTATGGTGTAGTGTCCTTGTCGTGGTTCCTCTCCAGGTACGTAGTCATAATCCTTCCAATAATCCTAAACCCTAAATCCTTCCCATACTTCCAATAATCCTTTTAATATCCAAGCCTATAATCCTTGCATGAGCCGCAAAACGTAGTAAAATAAAAACGAAACGTAAAAGGAACACTGCCTATGGACGGATGACATCCTCCAACGGATGTCAACATCCAGGCAAAACGGATGTCGACATCCGTTTAAGGCAAAACGGATGTCGACATCCGTTTAAGGCAAAACGGATGTCGACATCCGTTTTGCCTTCAACGGATGTTGACATCCGTTGAAGGATGTCATCCATCCAGAGGCAGTGTTCCTTTTACGTTTCGTTTTTATTTTATTTGTTTATTTTATTTACAGTAATTTATATTTAAATTTATAATTTTAAATGTTATATATGGTTAGTTTTTAAACGTAATAATTTTGTTAAAATATGAATTTGTTAAAATATGAATTTGTTAAAATATGAATTTGTTATAGGTGGAGAAGAAGCTTAACGGAAGAGAGAAAGGTAAACGAAAATGGAAGAGAGGAAGAGGTGCAGAGGGAAGTAAATCAGAAGTTTTAAATAAATTAAAATATTAAAATAATAAAAATAAAAAATTTTAACTTTTGAGGATATAATTGTCATTTTAGAAGGATATAATTGGCATTTTAGAAAATTAGGGAGGTGGAGGAAGAGACGTGTGGGGGTGGAGGGAGTAACACCCAAGGTAGAGTCATCATAATTCTTGACGGTTTCATTTTTGGGTTTTACTCCCTACACCACCCCACTTTACTTCCTGCACCACCACATTTTTTTAAAATGCCAAAACTATCCTTTATATTTTAAAATATCCCACACCCCACCCCTTTTCTTCAACGGATGTCAACATCCGTTGAAGAAAAAATTCTTCCACGGACATGCTACATCCGTTAACGGATGTGACGACATCCGTTGCCTTTTTTTGTTTTTTAGTTTTTAGTTTTTTTATTTTTTTTGTTTTAAATTAATATATAAATATTATTTAATTATTTTAAGATTATTACTTAATTATTTATAAATTAATTTTATTTTATTTAATAAAATAATTATTATTAATTTTAATTTATGTATTATTATTTAAATAATAATTAAAAAATTTATTATAAATATATTAAAATGGATGTGCCACATCCGTTAACGGATGTGGCGACATCCGTTACTTTTTTGTTTTCTAGTTTAGTTTTTTTATTTTTTTTGTTTTAAATTAATATATAAATATAATTTAATTATTTTAAAATTATTACTTAATTATTTATAAATTAATTTTATTTTATTTAATAAAATAATTATTATTACTTTTAATTTATGTATTATTATTTAAATAATAATTAAAAAATTTGTTATAAATATATTAAAACGGACGTCGCCACATCCGTTAACGGATGTGGCGACATCCGTTTCCTTTTTTTGTTTTTTAATTTTTAGTTTTTTAATTTTTTATATTTTAAATTAATATATAAATATTATTTAATTTTTTAAAAATTATTATTTAATTATTTATAAATTAATTTTATTTTATTTAATAAAATAATAATTATTATTTTAATTTATATATTATTATTTAAATAATAAATTAAAAACTTTTTAAAAATCTATTAAACGGATGTGGTACATCCGTTAACGGATGTGGCCACATCCGTTGAAGTTTTTTTCTTTTAAATAAAAATAATAAACTAAAATATGAAATATGTAAATGGATGTTACGGATGTCAACATCCGTTGAAGGTGAAACGGATGTTGACATCCGTTTTATAGAGGGGCAAATAAGGTATGGGGAGGTGCAGGGAGCGGTTGGTGGTGGTGCAGGGAGCAACTCTCTTCATTTTTTGTTTTTTTATTTGTCTATTTACGTAATTTATGAGTAAATCTACGTCCCTTATGTAAAAAAAATCCCGTAATGTCCTATGATTTTGATGAAGAACAATTAGGGGTGTGCCCTAACAACTCAGTTCTCAAATGTAATCTTTTCCCTAATTATTGTCTTTGACTCTGTTCAAGATTAACCATTTATTTTAGGATCATCTTTCTATAAGAAACTAAAGCATTATATGTTTTGTGTTGATGTTTGTCTTCTAATTTGTAAGTACATGGCATCAACAATTTTCTTGTAAAGTCTTTATTTGCATTTGGAAGTTCTACCTTTGCAATGTTGTTGAAATACAACTTTGCAAGACAAAATTTGTTTTCTCATGAGGGTCCTTGTGTCACAAATTGTTTCTTATCGGTACTTTATCTTTTGTTCAAAAATATTGTTTATAATTATTATATATAAAATTAATTATTTTTAAATTCATTTTACATTCCAATTTTTTTTATTTATATTTAAGATGAGAAAGCCGCAATGACTTCCCCCATGCGTGACACATCTCTGAGGATAACACAATTGCTGGTCATATCTATCACACTACGAGCCATCAATAATTGCATATTTTTTCCACAACTTATTTTAAAACCACAAAACAAATGTGTCAGTGTGTCACATGTTCAAATTGGAGTCATTACGAATTTTCAACTTAACATATTTAGAAGTTTTCGTCACTAACTCTAATTTCTCCTAATGCAACAATTCCAACTCTGCTTACAATGCATGGCCTGTATTATTTTAAGAAAATTATCAGCTTTTGGACATCTTAAAGATATATAAAATTAAAAATCAAATCCCATTCTTCACACCGCACAAATCATTATCCTTTTCACATGCGGAAATGTTATAAACAATACACGGTTGTAGATAAAATAATTCAACACGCACCTAACTTTTGATTTTATAACATTTTTTTATTTAATCATAATTTATTTGCTCTGCATTTTCCATGTGTATATATTATGGCATATTATCCAAATATTTATTATTTTTATTTTGGATACGCGTTATTCTACAGCCTTCCCTCTCTGGTCTCTTGATGAGTATGACACGGCAGCGAGAGAGATGATAGTGAAAGGGCTTGTTACATCACTGAAAAAGTTTAACATTGTTCCAAATGTTGGTCACTGAGACATTCAGAACAGTTCCCCAACAAGAGATCATCGATCTTAGCATCCTTGCACGGCACAATCTGGTCGACCTTTGGATCCCATTTCTTTAATAATATAAGCTAATTTACAAAGCAATGCTGTTCCAAAATACATCATTATCATACAGGAATTCTATGACAAACAACAAAGCCATCAAAGATACAAAAGTAACCCAATCGCCACAGCAATCAAATGCCCCTACAATTGTCTTTCTCCCCAGCCACACCCACTCTCACCACTTAATTTTTTTTCTATAAAAATTAAAAAACAAAACAATATTAGGGGAGAAAATGAGAGAACCGGCTTTTATGACTTGCTACTAAAAGCATTATATATGTTGGTGGAAATGGCAAGCACACTTGTCACCACGGCCAGTGTAATCATTATCAGTGCAATAATTTTATCCCTTTTCGTTGCTATACCACATGCATCCCTGAAATTAGTAACAAAGAAAAATAAGACACTGGTTTACATATTTGTCCAGTGTAATTTTTAATTTGGATCAACTTAATCAGAAGTTAAATGATAGATTACCTTAAAACAATAGAGCCAGGGAAAATGAAGGCAAGGCACACTGCCGATGTTGATCCAAGAAATTGAAAGAAGTACCAAATATCTGGGATTGCTATAGCAGCGAGGTAGGAGAATACAAGCAGCACCACAGTGAGGATCATGAATCTTTTGTTGTCTGTGGCTAGCATAGGCTTATTGGGGAAGAGAACTTCATCTATGTTGGATCTCAATGAGAAGTTCAAGAGAGGAAACACCAGCATGATGTGGAGCGCATAGCTTACACGGATCAAAGTATTGAACAAGGAACCAACCACAGAATCATTACTCTGGTCAAAATTGATGAGAATGTCTGATTGTGTTGAATCCCCAAATAATAGGTACCCAAATAGGCCTACTGTAATGTAGATCACGGCACAAAGCAATAATGCTAATCGAACTGCTGTTGTCATTTGAGATGGCTTGGCAAACTCAAACCCAATTGGATGCACTGCAAGAAAGATCAATCATCAGCACAGAAATTTTCTAGGCATGCCCTTCAAAAATTAACATAGTAATCGGGTCCATTACCGTTAAAATGAAATGTGAAAGCTGTGACAACAACGGGAACTGCAGTAAATAGATCAAAGAATGAGGTTTGGTTGTCCAACCCAGGAAACAATCTAGGAGTCTGCGTTTTTCCTTGCACCAGTGCAAAAATAGCCAACCCACAACATATGCCAACAAATGCCACTGCAAGAAGAGTTGACACTGCAGAACTGTACTTCAAGGACTCTACCAGATCCAAAACACCAAAAGCAAAAACACACGTTACTCAACGAGCCTCTTCAATTCTAAATACAAGAAATCGTGCAAAGAATTAAATTGGTAACACTGACCTACACGTTTGTACAATACCAATGGAAACATGACGAAGACCAAAGTGAAGAGAAGAGCAAATTCCCTGGAATTCCACCAATGAATACCAAACCACTGTTGCAGAATACCCAAATGCACTTCACCTCCATCTTGCTTTCCAGACAGCACATCCCCTGTTGTTCAAGAAAGGCAATAATCACAATTCAGCTATCATTTTCTTTTTACTATATTCTCATTCTATGTCTCTCTTTGTTTTCCTCCCACAGTCACTTTCTTTTTCCTTTCTGCATCTTTCTTCTATCCATTACATCGACCGAAAACTAAGGTGTACATTCCCCAAATTGATATCCAAGTTCACTCATTTATCCATCAGACTTTTCGAATACAAAATTTTTAAATTAAATTTATTAAAATAAAATGCGAGTAGCTGATCTGTATTAATGTGAAAATTACGAGTACTTGAAGAAAATCTAGATCTTAAGTTCGATTGTTTGAAAACAATTAAAGCCCAGACATTAATGAAAATAACTGGTTAGTTTAATATATATATAGATAAGTTTACCAAAGACAATGCATGTGACCGAAAACCCGGCAACATTCATATTAGGCACAACTAACCAAAATCTAAAAAAATCTACACATTTCCACCTTTTCTTTCATAATTTCAAAGGGAATAAAAACAAAGGGAAAGGTTCTGCTACCGATGATGATCAGGTAAAGAATTAAGCCCCCGATGTTGGTGATGATGACGCAAGCTTGCGCGACCAACGCTCCCGGCGACCCGAACGCTTCCCTCATGACGCCGGCGTACGTCGTCGTTTCGCCGGAGTGCGTGAAGCGCATGAGGAACTCGACAGAGAGTTCCGCGAGCACGGCCACGACAATAATCATAGCGATAGCGGGAACCACACCAAGAACCTTTATGATCGCCGGAATTGACATGATCCCGGCGCCGACTATGCTCGTCGCCACGTTGAACACCGCACCGGGGACGGAGGCCGGCTGCACTGCTCCGTTGGACTCGCCCAATAGTGGGACGCTGACTCCCACGGTCGGAGACATGGCGGTGAAGAAACTGTCGGATTGGATAATGAACAGCCGGAGGTTGGGTTGTGGCTTTGAATGATTATGTTTTGTCACAAAGATCACACTTCCCCTTTCCTTTTATAAAGGCCGTGCATCATCATCATTCATGTTGATTTTGCTCCCATAATTTATTATTGAGAAGTCAAAAAAGCAATATCTAATGGTCAATTAATTAAATAGACCAAATTACAACTTACAATCTTGAAGAAGGAATAGAATAATGATAATAAAGTTCCACAATCAATGCATGCAAAAGAGAAAGTTAAATCATATATTACAAAAAAAGAAAAGATAACTTTTAAGAATTTACGATCAAGATGGTGTTATTTTTTTATTTTAAATGTATAAACTACATATTGAAAGTGTTTTCATTACATGGATAACTTACATTTTAGAAATGATAAGTCTTCTAAAATTTATACTTAACTTTATTTACCAAAATTAGACTTGTAAAAATAGATAATCTGGTTTAATTCGGTTTGATTCACCACGTTATTTAGTGAACCAACTTGACTCAGTTCAATTATTAGTAAACTGAAAAAATTCGAATCCGACTCAATCCATTACATATTGGTTGGTTCATTGGCTCACTTAATTATAAGTTTCTTTTTAAATAAAAAAATTATGATTTTTTATTCAAATCTAAATAAATTTTACTCTCTAAAATGATGTTAAATTCTAAAAACAATTCAAAAAAATATAATACAATCCAAATCTAAAAACAAGAAAAAGACGAACAAATAAGTTTTTAATATTGATAATTTTTGTATACTTTTCCATTTGTAATATTAGAATCTTGAATAAATAAATCTATAATATTTTTCTCCCTTAAAACATTTTTTTATTTTCATCTATAATATAATAAGAAAATAATAATTAATAATATTAAAACATAAAATAATAAATAATTAAATTAGATGGATTGGTGAGTGCTCGAATTAAAAACTAATTCACACAAAAAAAATTATATTTTTTTCAAATCTAGTCCGATTCAAATCCCGAATTGGTTCACGGATTACAACCTCTTTTTTATATCAGTAACCAAAATAATATAAATGGCTATTAACTGAATTATCAAAATACACCATTTCATTATGGAACAAGTAAGTAGAGCTTAATTTCTCGTTGTATGCACTTCTATCTACAATATTTATTATTGTTCTGACAGAATTATTTTACTGTACACAGACTATATTATCTCATAAGGAAAATGATACTTGAACAACCATTTTTGACAACATTTAGACACACGCACACGTGTCAAAATCTGAGTGGTCCATTTTCATTTAATTTTTCCAACTGGACCACTCAGATTTTGACACGTGTGCGCGTGTCTAAATGTTGTCAAAAATGGTTGTTCAAGTGTCATTTTCCTATCTCATAATAATTATATTATTATCTGTAAAGAAGGATAACATTCTTAGTCGTATTCACTTTTAACAACAAAGTAAATATATATACCTTAGAGTAAAAGTTTGCAAAATGGTTTTTATGTAAATTGGTATGTTAATAAAAATGTTCCTGAAAAGTAAAGTAAGTTAATAAATACTATTTACAAGCAATAATAAAAAAAATATTTATAAAGGTTACAAAATATATTTCTCAATACATTTTAATCACAAAATTACCACCATTTTTAACACCAAATATATTGTTAACAGACTACTGAATCTGATGAAAAGAACATGTTTGGAAATAGTTTTTTTAAGAAAAAAACAGTAGACAAACTACGACGAGGCCCATAGATGGAGCCCAAGAAGCTTTTTTGCACCCATTTTTTTTCTGCATTCCATTAATATTGAAATTCTCCTTTTATTCTTTCGTTTAAATTTTGTTTCACATTTTTCAATCTGATTTTTTTTAAATTGTACACTTTACAAATCAAAAAGTGTTAGATATTTTTTTTTTACACAAAAATGTTACAAATTATATAATTAAAAAGATCCTTTTAATTTTCATAATATACAATGTAAGTTATCTCTTGCATAACAAAATTTTGAAATTTTAAATTTACAAAATATTTTTTATTCTTAAGTTCTATCGTAAAAAATCATCTTTTATAAAAGAAAATTCTAAATTACATCATGAATAAACTTAGTTCAGAAATTGTGCCAGAGTGACAGAAAAGGTTGAGGAATAATAACATTATTAGTTGTCGTAGAGCGTTCAAATGACTTTGCATCGTATGCTTCAAAGTTCACGAGAATTACCTTAGTTGAAGAGAATTGGAATAACTTCCAAGTTATCCACTGATGATCTACAAAAGGGAATCTTTTTCAGTTTATACTTCTATTGAACTTTTATTAATTTTGTATACATTTATTAAAAGAAATCAGAATCACTAATGCCAAACTAATATTTAATTAAACTTAATCTAATTTTAACTTAAATTAAAAACATCAAAATAATTTAAAAAAATTAAGATCATTTTAAATCAGCAGTGAATCAAATATTGATTGTTTTAATGTAAATATTTTCGTGCGTCACATTTCTCTATCCAATGTAATTTGTTTATTAATTTTATGATATCTTTTGTTTAAATTTAATGTAAAGATAAAATAGCTTTTCTTAAAAACTTAAGTCAACAATAAAATTCGTTAAACAATTTAACGATATTTAATATAAAAAAAAACTTATTTAGTACTTTAATTTAAATAATTTATCTTTTAAAATATATTAACGAAATACACAAAGTTGATTTAATAGTGGTAAAGAATTTTCTTTTTAGAGTTTTTTTTAACTAATGCATTAAATTGCTATATAGTAGGTGCATGGATGGTTCATGAGACAGCCAATTATTCTTAAAAGGGCATTATCGATTATGCACCTTTTTACTATCAATTTAATGAATTTAATTGTGTAATGTAGTAATATTCATTTAAACTGTTTAAATTAGACTATGTTCCAATTGAAAATGAAATAATTCACTACACTAATTTAGATAATATAATTATAATAGTCAAATGTCCTACATTACTTTAAAAACTTAATTGAAAAATAGTCCTATATCAGTTTTTTTTTTCGTGATGCACAATAATTTTTTGTGAAATCAGTGGTATTTGCATTGACAGGTAAAATGGTATTTGGCCAGATTTCGGTGCTTTCAAAGTACTGACTTGCATTTTTATTCTTGTATAATTTTTTTTATTGAACATCTAAAATTAATAACATGATTATAGTAAATTCAATTTAAAAAATAATTGTCAAAATTTTCAGTTATTATAACTTAATTAATTTTTTGTTGGCTTCAATTGATTTTTTTCGTTCTTGTTGTGTAATTTTAGTTTCTTAATTAATTTGCGAAATCTTATCTATAAGTAAATTTAATTTGGGCACGATACTTGGGCACGATACTTGGGCACGATACTTGGGCACGGTAGGAGAAACAAAGCCCAAATCGATATCGATGGGCCATAGAAGAGAAAAGCCCACACTGACCCAAATTTGGGTACGACACATGACTGAACTGTCAATTTAACAGCAATTATATGGAAATAATTTCATTAGCTTACACCTGATTTAAAAATGATTACATATTTAAAAAATATTTACAATTTATTTATATGATTATATAGTTAACAAAAGAGAAGGCGCTTATGAGCAATCTGAGGAAGGTTCGTGATCGCAAATTATACCTTTCATCGGCGTGTCTCGCTTTATTTTTTTTCTTTTCTCCAAACTGTTCCATTCTACTTTACTTTCCGACTTACTCTTTTTGTAAAGGAAAGATTCGAAGGAAAAATGTCAAATACAACGTGGCTTTTTTTTCTGCCTTTTCGTTCGATTATCTAATCTTTCGGTTCCTTTTTTCATTTTTCAATCCAGTAAAACGGTCCAAACTTTTCTTTTTTCATCCATTAACCATCACCAATATCTTTTAATAACTGATCATTAATTCATCTATAATGTTTTTTTGTTGATTTCTTTTTTAACGAATGAATGTTCTCGTAAATCATAACTAATTACACGAAGAAGCGCTCGTGCATGGAATTAAAAGAGAGATGATGCATGTAAAATTGTTTTTACTTCTCTTCTTTCTTGGTTTGTTCTTTCAAAATATAAAATTTCTATATTTACAGTACTTCCTTCGCCTTTACTTTATCTGGCCGGTGGCAGCCGGTAGCCTGATGTCATGTTTACCATTTGGATGTCGCACAGACAATCTTAATCCATTCCCCCATTGTTTGATTGCGTTGTTATTGTTACCTGCTACGCCTTCGACTACGAGGGTCCATTATTTTTTTTTTTGGCTAACTTTATGCATGTCACTCCTTTATTGTTTTACCTTTTACTTTTGTATCAGTGCCTAAACTTTTTATTCCATACGATTCATTGTTTCTGGATTTTATCAAACACATAACTTTCTGAGGGAATAACGTGCATTCACACATCGGCGTGACGAATAAGCTAATTGGTATGCTTAATTTTCACCACCAGCTTATGCCTTAAAATCTTAATGCTATTATTATGGAATTTCTTTTTGTTGTTTGTACATTCTGATTTTCGATGCTGTCTTTCATGCATATGTCAACTGAAGTTTTTTTGTATTACTAGAATTAGATGAGATTTTGGTTTTTCGTTTCTGGTTTTACAGTTGTTTTTAAGCAATTAATTCTGTCTTTATTGCTTTTATACTTTCTTCAGTTCTTATACATAGGAATTTTTCTACAGATTTGCCATAGTTTCTTCTATTATATGTCTTCTCAGTATTTGTTCTTTACCTAATCCATTGATGATACGGTTCTGATTTGATCAAGAACTATCAAAGTTTTTTTTTATCAGAATGGTATCGGTTGATAACGGAATTTTGAATCCCAAAGATGAAATTGAGGAATGTAATGGCAGTAAAGTTAAGGAGTTTGTTTCTATAGATATTTCAACTACTCAAGAAACATTGCCGAGCAGTGAGGATTCCCAGAGAAAGCTTCAAGGCACTTTAAGTTCTTCTGTTTCTAATAGGATAAATTTTCTTAAATTTGGTTCGGCATCTGCCAAATTCAAGAGGCTTGCTATTGAGAGAGACAAGATTTCAATATCTGTGCCTTCTCCTCGTTCAAAGGGCCTAAGAGCACGTTTCAGAGGCATGCTTGCTCTGAAACTTGATGGGGGTTCGGTCAGGAAGATGTGCGTAGAGTGGATTAAAAGTCCAGTGAACATGGCCATTTTTGTGTGGATCACATGTGTTGCTATTTCCGGTGCAATTCTGTTCCTGGTCATGACAGGCATGTTGAATGGTGTGCTTCCGAGGAAGTCTCAGAGAAATGCATGGTTTGAAATAAATAACCAAATACTCAATGCATTGTTTACACTCATGTGCCTGTATCAACACCCTAAGAGATTCTACCACCTTGTTCTTCTGATCAGATGGAAACCAAATGACATCTCTAGACTTAGAAATTTGTACTCCAAGAATGGTACTTACAAGCCCCATGAGTGGACACATATGATGGTAGTGGTTATTCTCCTTCATGTTAACTGTTTCGCCCAATATGCACTTTGTGCTCTAAACTTGGGTTATAAAAGGTCTGAGAGACCCGCCATTGGAGTTGGAATATGTATATCTTTTGCAATTGCTGCTCCTGCGGTTGCTGGTTTGTACACCATTCTCAGTCCACTTGGGAAGGACTATGACTGTGACACGGATGAAGAACTACAGGTGCAAATTACTGGCTCTCAAAGGCAAGAGCAGCCGAGAGAGAAACCGTGCGAGAAGAAGTATTCATTTGCATCAAAAGATCAACAAAGATTTGTTGAAAATAGACCAAAGTGGAGTGGAGGAATACTTGACATTTGGAGCGATATTTCCTTAGCGTATCTCTCACTTTTCTGCACCTTTTGTGTCTTTGGGTGGAATATGGAGAGACATGGCTTTGGAAACATGTATGTCCATATTGCCACTTTTATGCTATTTTGTATGGCACCTTTCTGGATTTTCATTTTGGCTTCCGTTAACATAGATGATGACAATGTTAGGCAGGCTCTGGGAGCTGTTGGAATCGTTCTTTGTTTTCTTGGTTTACTGTATGGTGGATTCTGGAGGATCCAAATGAGAAAGAGGTTCAACTTACCTGCCTATGACTTCTGTTTTGGCAAACCTTCAGCTTCTGATTGCACACTTTGGCTATGTTGTTCTTGGTGCTCTCTTGCTCAAGAAGCAAGAACAGGAAATAACTACGATATTGTGATAGATAAGTTCTCCAGGAAACAAACTGATGATACTGACAACCAACCTTCAATCTCACCTTTGGCTAGGGAAGATGTAGTATCGACCAACTCTGGCACAAGTTCAGTGAGTGGCAACTCTTCACCTTTTATGATGAAAACCAATGTGTTAAAGGGAGATTATAGAGCAGATAGTATTGTAGAAAAAGAGAATTGTCAAAGAGGTGACGATGGAACAATGAATCCACCGGATCCTCTATTCATACAAAGAGAGTGATTGAAGAGTTTTACAATTTTTAAGTGTGTTCTAACTCGTAAACATATGTGCCTTTTCCTTCTTTTTCAATCAAAAGATACAATGCGTTCTATTGAGGGAATTTCGCTCTTGTTTTTAATCTGTTTTCTGATTTTCAGGGAAAAAAACATGTCTTTTTTTTTTCTTTCTGATTTCCCTTAACATCTTCATTTGAGGTTGTTTTCAACATTAAGGAAACATAACTTCTCCAAATTTGTAAGCTATATAGATTTTTGTTACATGAGAGTAAATATATATATATATATATATATATATATATATATATATATATATTTTAAGTGTGAAATAATTGTATGCAGAAGAAAAAGAAATTATATTATTGTATTCATTTAATAATGAAGATTGAGAGATTATAGTAAAATAGAAAAATAAATTATTGATGTGATAGAAAAGAGATCAAGAAAAAAAGTTGAAATTTTTTTGAAACTGTATTACAATAAGAAAAAAGAAGAGGAGAAAGAACGTGAAATACGAAATAAAATGTGTTGTGAAAAAAATAAAAAGAAAAAACTATTGATATGAACTTATCATAAAAAATATCATGTTAATAAAAAAATTAGTTTAATTGAGATTAATCAGCACCGAAAAACATAGATTTCAACTTTGTCTTATCATTATCATTATTATGCATTAACTAGAATGACAGTGATTGATTTATTAGAAATTGATACTCAACACTGAAAATGTATGAGTTGGACTGCAATTTTTATATATAAAAGCTTCTTGAGATATTAATTATTTTCATTTATCTGCCAAACTCACTTTATAATATCATCAAACAAATTAAAAAGTATATAACTGTCACATAATATAATTTATTTTAAGTTTTTTTCACATTCATTTCTGTAAAAAAAAAACAACGTTTAATTGTACTCTTTAAAAAATAGATACCAACAATGAAGCAATGATTTTAGATATAAATTCAAAGTTTTACCCAGTAAAATGAAAAAGTATGCAAAGTTATTATTAAGATTTTAAGTGGAAATTGCTTTGTTGGTGCTAAATATTCTGAATCGTTTACACGTATAGGGACATTAAGAAAGAAAAGACAGAAACATATGATCCATTGTTGGTAAAGATTAAAACCTTGTAGCCTTGATAAATGGTGTCCAACCCAGATAACAGTGTTGTGTTTGTAATAAAAATCTGAGTCAGCAAAACAATATAACCCACTGAGTCCTGCCACTTTAGGAGCACTTAAAAAGTCAAAGAAAATAGTATTTTTGTGGGGACTTTGAATGCAAGGAAATGGAGTTTTAGATCTTGTTTCCTTGGTTGAAGTGAAACATAAGATGAAGTAGACAGCGACAGTGTGACAGTGACAGAAAGATAGATAGGTAATAGGTTGTTGTTTGCATGGCACATAGGAGTGGTTGAAAGTTCCTTCTAGGGGAGTGCGTATGTGGGAATTGCCATCCACCACACCCAACATGGACACCATCCATGGCCCATCTTTATAGCCCTTTAGCTTTTAACAAAAAAAAATTAAAATAAGATCAATTTCTTTTTAGCACCAAATTAATTAGTAGTATTTTGTCAGTAAAGAGTTAAATTTTACCTTTTCTTTTATATTCACTAAATAAACTTTATAATTCCTGGATGAAATTAAATTTATTATTTCTTCTTTCGAACTTTATCATAAGTCACCTTATAACTTTTAATAATATTAAATTATAGTATATGAGTGGAAACAAATTTTTGTCTACTTCATTAATTTTGTAAGTTTGAATTATAATTAAATTTTTTGAGTTTAATAAATTATTTATTATCAAATATATTTAATTTCGAAATATAATAATCTTTTTATCTTGAAGAGATACGTTGGAGATTTTATCTCAAATAAATATAAGACAAATTTTTAGTATATAATTATTTTAAAATAAATTATTGTTTGATAAATAAATTTTATCTTCTAATAATTATATTTAAACATTTTCTAATTTATACATATTTAAATTTTTTTAGTTCCTATTAGTTTAAACCTTGTATAAAAATTAAAATAAATTGTTTTAAAATATATTTTTTTATAAAAATTATAAGAAATAAATTATTAATTTAATCGTAGATGTTTTTGTGTGACGTGTTTGGTGGAGATAAATAAAAACAATAAAAGAAGTGAAAAAAATGAAGGAAAAAATATTAAAAAGTAGACATTATTTTAGTTGTGAGAGTGGAGGAATAATCACTTTTTTTTCAATTGAAAATGGTAAAAAAAAATGAAAATAATAAAAGGTATAACATTCTTTTTGAATAAGTTTTTCATGAGTACTTATGTGAATAAAAAGGAAAAAGAAAAATTGACCGAGTTTTCTCTCAAATTAAGAATAATGCATACATAAGTTAATGTATATATACTTCGCTCATTAACTGCTGTATCTTTAATTCACACTTTTATTAATTCTTAGTATCGTTATTCTAATATTATATTCAATAATCTATTTTAAATAAATAGAAAATCATAACAAGAAAGAAATAAAAAATTATATTAACAATTAACTATTATTAGTTGATTCTTAATCAACATCCGTCCTTATACATGACTATACTTTTTTTCGAGATAAACTTTAGTTAATATTAATATTAAAACTCATCATTCTATTAATTTTGAATTTAAAAAGTGAAAACCCAATAAACATTATTGTTTGATTTACACCATGTGACGAATTATTAAAACAACTCACATAAATTTTTCTTTACTTTATTAAATGGACAAAGCTAAACTATTTACACAATTAAAAAGTGCATTTCTATTATATTATTTTTTATATTTCTTGGTTTTTTTTCTTTAGTCTTCTACTCCTTTTTCTTGAATTTATTTTTCCCTCAACTTCCTTGTATTTATATTTTTCCTCACTTATGTTTTTTCATTTCCTTTTCCTTCTTCTCCTTCTCTTTTGTTTCTTTGCATGTAATTTTTAACTTATTTTCCTTTTGTTTTTTCTTTTCAAAACTCTTCTTATATATTTATACATCTGCAGCTTTCTTCTTTTTCTTCATTCATTCTCTTCACATCAGTTTACTTTCTTTATATATTTTATCATAACGAATTACCGTGATAAAATTGGAATTTAGAACTTTGTAAAACTTTCACAAAGAAAAAAAAAATCATTTCTATTCAAATTCTTATATTTTTCTTACTGCATAGTAAGTATACAATTTTATGAACAAAATTTATATATTAATCTTGTAAGTTGCAATAATATCCACTAACAATGTTCTTTCTTGTGATAGTTCAATCCACTTGATTAAAAACACAAATTGAAAATTATAAAAAACTAAACTATATTAACTCTTTCTAAATTACATAAGAAAATTAAATAAATAAATTTCCTTGTAATATAAAATTAGGATATGCATAATTAAAAAAAAAGTCAGAAAAGTTCAATAAACTAGTTTTAACAATAAATTTATGCATAAATTAATTTAAAGTTATGATGAACAAATTAATTAATCAACTATGTTTTTTTTATTTATAAAAATATATTTCTATTTTATTTTTTACTTTTATTCTGTTTATCTCTAAACAAGTATATTTTTATTTTATTTTTTATCAATACGAATTTTCTCTATTGTCTTTGCTTTTGCCAAGCACGCAGTTCAGTATTGAAAATTGCCTTGACTCTTTGAAAACTTTAAGTTTCGTGATTCATCGCAAAGAAAATAGCTCTTGATCTTTGTCAAACAGATTGAAATTGCATTTGACTTTTTTTTTTTAAGTTATACATGCACATCATGGAAAACAATAAAAGAAAAATAATATTCTAATAATGTCGGTTGGGTTTTATTTTCTCTAAAAAAATATTTATTAAATTTTAAGCATTTTTATAATTTGCTTGAATATTTTCAATTATTATTTTTATTGAAAAATTTCGTTAGTTAATTTTTTTTAATTTTATTATTTGATTTTATTGTTATATAAAGATGCTGTAGTTATTATTTTTTTCTTTTTCTTTTTAACTTGTTGATCGATTTGTTTCCTTTCTTCTCAAAATAAAAAATTAACTAATTGATGAACTAAAAAAATCTGAAGAAAAAAAATTAAAACAAGTTTGAAATAAAAAATAAAAGTACAAGTAGCATTTCGTTCATAGTAAAATTAAACAACAAAAATCAAATAAATATTTTAAATGCTTAATATAATAATTTTCCTTCAGATAAATTATAAAAGATGATAATTAATTAAATCTTATTTCATCAATTTAAATTGAATAAAGAAAAAAGATAAAGTAATATTAAAAAACAATATGACATACTATATAAAAGTTTGGTATGTATTTTTTAAGAAATGAAGTTTTTATTTAGGATTAAATATATTTTTATTTCTGAATTTTGATATAAAATTAAATTTTTTTATTGTATGAAATTTTATGTATTTTGGTCTCTAAATATTAAAAATAAATGTATATAATATTTTTAATCTAATTAAGTGAATTTTTTTAATTTGTCAAACACTTTTTTTTGTTAATTGTTTAAGTAATTTGACATAAGTAAGTTAAGAAAGACATTTAATACAACAAATTTTTTTAATGTAATTGAATTAAAAGAACTATATTATTTTTTAGTTTGAATATTAAAATGTATTATTGAAGCCATTATTGTAAGAGCCTGAAAATGTAAGGCTATTGGGCCCTGCAGCCTGGCCCAAGAAGCTAAGGACACTAGGACCTTAGAAGAGGCCTCATTTTTCCAGCTCTGAGTTCATTTTCCAGTTCTCCTTTCTCTCTCTAAACTCATCTCCATTTTCTCCTTCTTGCTCTGCCTTCTCTCTACCCTTGCACTCATTTGAACCGTTGAAATTTCAAATAGGTGGTGTTCTTTCGCTCACGGAGTTGAGAGCTTCCCTTCTATCTGATTAGATTTCTATTTGGACGGGTAAGTCAGTTTCTCCACTTTTTCTTGAACTTAGGGCATGCAACTTTACTGGTTGCATGGTGCTTCTTTTGATTCTCTGTCTATTCTAGCTCTAAGAGCTGTTTCCATCACCATTTACGTATCATATATATATATATATATATATATATATATATATATATATATATATATATATATATATATATATATATATATATATATATTAGTTTAATGGTGCGTTGGTATTTCCAAACAATAACTCCAATATCTATTTTGCACTTTATGATTTACAGGGTGGGCAATTAGTTATGATTAATTTAGAATCCAGAGTAGCCTTGATTGCAGCAAAACAGGTGCCTGAAAAGAGAGTTTGATATGCTTCTAATATAATATAAATATGTATGTTTATAAGATAATGTACGTATCATATATATATATATATATATATATATATATATATATATATATATATATATATATATAATAAAGTAAGGATAGTTGTTTCTTATATTGAAACGTGAGTATTAATCAATAATTATATTACTTGTAGGTATGTATAAATTGATGCATTTTATGAGCTGTTATGGGTTAGTTGGAGTTGTTTGGTTCCTGATATTGATTAACTTATATTCAATTGTGGAGATGTTATTTTTATAATTTGTGAGTGGTGAGTAATGTATATTGTTGAGATTGTGTATATGTTGATTGTGGCAGAAAGTATATGATTACAAAGTGATGAAAGTATGATCCAAGTTGTAAATCAAGTTCCATCTGTGTAGGATCTCATGGTGAGATCCTTAGTGTAGAATGATTGCATGGTAGCTCGGACTTGGGGGTTTTCCTGACGCTCTAATGGTCTTTCATTCTCCAGTAGTGAGGATTGATCTATGTGGTGAGGAGTAGCAGGAGGTCCTAGTCTTGGAGGCTTCCAGTATGCTCCAGGGCGCGGAACGGATTAACCTCGTGAGTGTGGTAGGGTGGAACCCATTAACAACAGCTTTGCAAAGCAGTAGAGGCCACCACGAGTGCATAACCCGCCATAGCTCGGCAATCATTCTGGTCCGGGCGAGTTGGTCTATAAAACAATGAGTCTTGTGATATCAATGTATCATGTTTGAGTGGCTTTTACATGTCGTGTGTGATTGAATAACACGATTTTTATATCTAGCTCACCCTTGCTTGTTTGTATTGCTTGTGTATGTTTCTTCTTGCAATGATCATCCATTTGGATGGGAGCAGATGGCGAGGAGATTCCATTGGACACGGCTTTGGATGTTGAGGACAATGCTGCCGCCTAGTCTCCGGTGGTGTTATTAGTTATTTCTGAAATTTGGGATACCGTTTTTCCTTCCATCTTATATTTAGATCTCTTTAGAGTTTAAGTTTAAATTCTGAAACTATTTTGAGGATGACTGTAATCCTATTTACTCTTAACTGCTTTCCTATATTACGCATGATGACGTCCTTATTATATATGCTTTCTATATAATTGGGATGTCACAGTTATGGTATATAATGAAGTGGACAGGTAACAATGCGCCATAACACATTAAGAACAAAAACACATAAACAAGAGAGACAAAAACAAAAGAAATCATGTAAGAAAGCTTTTGCTTTTCACGTATGTATGTTTTGTGTCGTTAACAAATAATAGTTTAACATATTTATAAATTTCAAAAAAAGAAAATGGAAAAACACATAGAGATGAACTACAACTGGAATACTTGGGCCAACTCGACATCAAATTGAAATACAACTCAACTAGCTCGGACTAAAATGTAACTCGTTTAGCTTTAAAATTCTAAAACGATTTCAATATATATTAAAGTCTTAGACATAGATAAATTTAAATTTCGTGTCAGAATTTAAGATTAAAAATATATTTAATTTTTTTAAATTTCTAAATGTAATTTAAATTTTAAAAATAGTAATTAAGAAGGTAAAATTGAAAAAACAAAAAGATATATAATTATAGATATACACGTAGATAAAATAAAATTTAGTTATTAAAAAATTATTATGAGTAATATTGTCTAAATAATTTTGTTTATTATGAATAATTAATTAAATTTAAAAAAGTAGTTACTAAAATTATAAAAAATAAATAATTATGAGTAATTATTTGAATTAAGAAAATAGTTACTAATGATTTAAAAAAAATTATTATAAATAATTATTTTAATTTAAAATATAGCAATTAGAAAGATAAAATTGAAAAGAAAGAGACCAAATAATTGTATCCTTTATACATATGTGTGTATGTATGTATAAGTTTAAAATCTTAAAATTAAAATGTAAATAAAAATTATTAAAAAGTGTATTTCAAAAAAACTTTTATCAAAGAAAAATCATATAAAAGAAAATAAATATTCTGAATATCACTTAACCAAGTTGTCCTATTGAATGTAGGTCTGCGGAGTTGACAAATTAGGCAAAATGAACTAAAACTAGCTAACCACCTAAAAATTTTCATTTATTGTGGAATGCCTTCAGGACCTATCAACTTAACCAACTATTCATGTTACATTATAAAATTACATCTTAATTTTGTTTTTTTTCATTGTGTTATTATATTTCACAGTTCCCTTTACACGTATCAAATCTCACTTGGTGCTATCATTTAGGGACAACTCTTAACAAACACCTTTCAGAATAAATAAAACATACCACTCTCTTTTCTCTCTTTTTCTTTCTCACTTTTAACTCTAAATTATTACCATTTGAAGTTTTCTTTATTTAAAATTATTCATGTTTTACGACTATTATACATTACATTCACTTCTTAAAATAATAATAAAAAAACTTGTGGATAAAAAAAACTAGGTGGAAAGCGCTTTCCGACCAAAACGAACAAAAAAGTTGCTATTTTTTAGCCACTAGTTGGATTTTCTTTGTTTTTTTTTCAATGTTTTTCTCTTTCATTCATCTTAATAGTCTTTCCTACTTCTATTGCGATCATTTTCAATTTTTTTCCAATATTTTTTAATTATTTTAATTTAATTTCTTTAAATGAATCAATATATATATTTTTGTTACATTTATGACAATAATATTATTATAGTAATACATAATACTTATTGTCGGTCTTACATATTATTTATCAACAACTTAACTTAATTAATAAATCATCATTTATTATTTACATCTTATATCAGTATGATATTTATAATAACTTAACAGAAATAATTATATTGGTTATTTTTAATAATGACAAATTAAAAACATAATAAAATGAAAATAAACGAGTTGTAAATGGATTAATCTGTTAAAACTTAATTTTGTGTTGTTCTGGTTCCTACCGCAATGAATGAAATTGCGTACAAGATACCACCACCTTCCTAATTAATTAATCTTTAACAGATATTATTAGTCCTAATTTATCAACTGCGTCTTTACATTTTCTTAATCTATATTAATCTGTACAGTTGTCATAAAATCTGATAATGAATACTTTAAAATCTCAAAAGTAAATAAGATTCAAATTAAGTTAATAAACTAAATAAGACAGTGATAATTATAAAATAAGCTAAAAAATTAAGTTAATTAAACTGTAGGTATGTTTAATCAACCTTTCTGCTTCTACCAACCATAAGCATACCTTGTGGTTAAGGAACCCAACCAAATTAAGCTAAATCCGTTAACGTAAGAAAGTAACCCAAAAACTGAGACCCGCAATCGCATTATTATATACACGCTTTCACTTATCACTTTATTCTTCTTTTTAAAAGTCGACAAAACTAACAACATTTCTAAATCTATAAGGTTAACATTTTTATATTTGACACGTGTTATAAAAATAAAGAATTATAAGAAAATTGAATTTTTATATTTTAAAAAAGAAAATAAAAAAATTGTGTGTATTAATTTTTTTTTTCTGTTTGAACAGTTAAACCCATCAAAGTGGCTTCGATACTTTATTCTAAAATCACTGCCAGTTATCTTTAACTTTTTTGTAAGTAAAGAAAAAATAAAGACAAAGGCAACAACGCAAACAAATCTGTAGGGAAGCTTGAAAAGGCCATCGGCATCAGCCTCAACAACTCTCTTCTACTCACATCACATGACGCCCTAACGCAGTTAGATTTTTTCACCAAATTGATAACGTTACTTTTTTTTTTTCCTTTTAAAATAGCAAATTGAAAAGAGCTGAATTTTTTTAATTGTATTTTTATGTATAAAATGTACGTTTTCTTTTAAAAATTTATCCCTCTTTCTTAAAAATATTGAAAATCAATTCCTCGAAAATCGAATTTGCAGTGATTTTCTCGTAGTCTCCTTCAATTAATTGCAAGCAAAATTTAGAAAGGTGAGAGGTGAAAAATTCAGTGCATGTACCATACATAGTCAAAAGAAATAGATTGGTTAACTTTTGTATATAAATATCACACAAAAAATTCTTCTCTTCTTTTATTAGTTGCCTCTTTTGAAAAAATTGAAATAATAAATATCTATAAAAAATTTAGTTTATCTTTTTTATTTTCGTATAGAAGAAATAACTGTTTATACATTACAATATAAAAATTGATTTAATTTTTATCAATTGCTTAATGTATATATTTTTTTAAAAGATTGATGCTTCGCATGAATTTATAAAAAAAAATCAATTTTTTTAACGAATTGGAAATCCATATTCAAATGGAAATATTTAACATAATAGAGTGAAGTGTATAATTTAATTTGTTGCTGTGGGCAAAGATTTTTCTTCCTCTGGCAAGACTTGAGACACACAAACACATCACTAAAACCCAAGTCAAAAAAGTAGGCTTGACCGTCTCCCTTCCTTTTGTTACCATTCTCATACCTCGTGACGTTGCAACATTTATACCCATTAAAACCCTACGCTGTTCCCACTTCATCCACTATCGTTCCCGCCAACCAATTCAAACGTGACACGTACACCCACAAAACCGACTCCAAAAGACATTGGCCGCACCTGATCGCAAACATCGCGGCGCAGCCTTCCTATATAAACCCCTCCTCGGTCCCCTTGCAAGACTCAACACAACGAAACAAGACGTTGTTTGGCTGCTCCCGGTTCTCGAATCGTCTTCTTTCCCACCGAAACTCGAAACCTTTTTCTCGAACTGGCTAACTCTCAGGCAAGTCCTTCGGACGCTGATTCCAGCAACAAGCAGCTGGTGCTAGCACTGTATGACGCCCTAAGCTCCGGCGACTCCGCCGCCGTCGCCGAGATCCTCGCTGCCGACCTCGAGTGGTGGTTCCATGGTCCTCCGCCACACCAGTTTTTGATGCGCATGCTCACCGGCGATTCCACCGCCGAAACCTTCCGATTCGTTCCGCAATCCATCGCCGCCTTCGGCTCCACCGTCCTCGTCGAGGGCTGCGACACCACCCGCAACATTGCCTGGGTTCACGCCTGGACTGTCGCGGATGGGATAATTACTCAGGTGAGAGAGTACTTTAACACTGCCCTCACCGTCACCCGCTTCGAAGCTTCCGGCGAGATTGTTCCCGCAAGCTCCGGCACCGGCCGCTTTCCTTGCGTGTGGGAGAGCAGCGTATCGGGTCGGGTCGGGAAATCCGTGCCCGGTTTGGTTCTTGCAATATAAACAACAATAATAAAATATATAAATAACTAAAACGCGGTCACGTGTTGCCGTTAGTGGAATAATTAAATAAAGGGGTTGTGCACGTGGCGGTGACTGGGTCACTCGGTTTCAGGGAACACTGATAATTGCTATTGGAGTTTTTCGGAGATTCGGGAGATGTGAGACCCTTGCTCTTGTTGTTTGTGTGGTTCTTTCAGTTTCGTTCATTCTGTGTTTTGGGTACCAATATGGGTTTACCCAGCTGCCTGGATTTTCCTTCTTGTGCAATGTGGTGGTTTGATGATGATGCAATAAGAATTTCTGTGGTTTGTGATTTTAAGAATCGTGTTTTGGTGTTGCTAAATGCTATTATTATTATTCTATCTGGCATTTCTCTACTTGAGCTTCAAAACCCAATAGCTTTTATTACTAGTAATAATTTTATCTTAACTTATTGACACATTTGATTGCCAAATATATCTAATTTTTTAGACTATTTAATAAGTTTTTTTGGTTTTGCATTTTGATGTTCTCTATGAAATTTTCAGGGATATTCTCTCTCTTCATTTTTAGGAGACAAAATTAGAGTAAAGTCGTATTAAAAGTTGAGATTTTATTGAAGTGACAGGTTCACTTTACTAAAGTTAGGAAGTCAATAAATATCTATTCACTATTAAAAGAAATGTTATGATTTGTAAAACAAAATAATAAAATACTCGAAATTAATTTTTTACCGGGTTCATGATTTATTAATTTATTTTTAATTAAACTGCAACAAAATAAAAAATAAAAAATAAAAAATCAAACCCCCTCCTATTTAAGTACTTGTTTTTCTTAATAAGATTTAAACTTGACTACTAATTTTAAAGAAATGAAAAAATCATTTTTATTTCAAATAAGCCTTATTTGTATTTTATTCTTATTTTCTGACCCATCTTACAGGCAGGTGAAAACACGTTTTCCCCTGGGGCAGAGTGTCATTTATCACGTGTAAAAAAACTCATCAATAATTGCAGTCTTGAACAAACGATCGTCAATAATTATCCTACTACCAAATTCTCATAGAAAATTCTTAGATTAATGGGAAAATAATATATTCAAACAATACTTTTAATAATAAGAATTATAGTATTTTCGTAAATTGCAATAACTTAGAAAGTTATCAGGAACAGTGAAAGGTTTGAGTGGTGGCATAACTTTTCTGAGTGGTAGGGCTAAGATCCTTCGGGAAAATTCCAAAAGGGATGGAATCGAAAGAGAAATGAATGAAACGGGTATTGAGAAATTTAAGAAAGAAAAAAACTTGTTTCTACCTATTTTGATGTGATGTTGCACTTTACTTTTGCTCGTTGCTTACTTCATTGAAAAGACTCAGTTTTAGTGCATCCTCTATAAACAACAACACCCTTTTTCATCCAATCTGCTGATAAGTTGAGTTCTTTCGTGTATCTTTTGTCTACATATCAAATTTCCAATAATTATCATGAAGGATTTAATTACTCTAATCATTTAATTAACGATGTAATTGGAATCGAGTTGGAGATGCGTCTGGTATAATGTCTAACCAACTGAATCTCGCATCTTTAATCAATCAATATATTTTATGCAGCTTTAAAATAAAAATTATAAAAAGAACAAAAGATTTTATTATTTTATTTTCTTGTGGACCTATTTTTTATGTTTCTTTCTTTTTGTGAAACGCAAGGTTAATGTAAGAGAGGTCTTTCTGAAATATAATAAAAGAGTTTTGAAAAATGTGGAGGCACAGCTAATACGAAGCTGGAAGAAGGTCCAAAATTTCTGAGGCAAATACAAACAAAATCCTATTCACTTCTCTGGAATTAATTAAGGTTGCACACTGATCACTCACACAACATCGGGAACAATATCACGATTTTCAATATCTCGTCTGATTTTATAAAATTGAATTAAATTTAAAATTTATTTATGTTATGATATTAAAATTGACTTGAAAAACTGAAGTTTACGGCCATTTTATATCGCAAATTCGCATTATATTTTGTTGTTGTCGTGGGATGTTGAACAAATGAAATTATAAAAAATGAAAGTATTATTAAGAAAATAATGTTTAAGAAGATGTTGATGGGTAAGCATGTTGTGTAATGAAATACATTGCATTTGATACATAGCATGGTGGTGCATGATATGATGAGGTATTGATGGATGAATGGTCGCTTTCCCATGGTCTTGGCAGAATCAGGCAGCACCATATATTTTTTTGTTATAGGACCCATTTGTTAGATGAGTATTCCTGGTGTGAAGATATTCATGTACTGTGTCCATTCATTTTGTTACATATTTTACCAGCATCTTATGAACAAAACACAGATACATCTTTAGATCTTTTCTCTCATGCCTTCCATTTCACGTTTTATATAAATTTCTTACGAAGCAACTACAAATAAAAAACAGCCATGTGCATGTGCATAATCAATGATTTAGGTGGATGCATCATCTTCTAACTAAGAATGGCTTAATCTATAGTTTTCTTATGTGTGTGCGTGCTAAATAAAATAAACTACTTGCTCAGCTTTTTATTCCTCAATTCAGGATTATCGTGATGACTGTGCATGGCGAAAGCAGCCAAATTTTGTTTTATACTAGATTAAAAAAATGCAGATATGTTTATATATATATAAAAGCATTAGAATTTTTTAAAAAGGGAAAAAAAAGGTAAAATTTTCCTTTGAAACACAACAATTTACCATGTTCTATAATTCAGACACGAGTGCATGAATCCGGCACTGGTTTAGTGACTGATGAAACAAGAAGGCACAAACGTTTGACCGTGACTTTGGAAAATCCAAGACAAGACACAAACAGAGGTATCTGAAGGGTCGGTAGAAAATCATAGGTGTTTTTTTTGTTTTTCTTAATCTCTGTTCACGGTGCTTAACGGAGTTCACACAACACACTGACTAGGACAGAGATAACAAGATAAACAGTTGAACACCCATATTGTTCCTTTGAACAAATAATAGATCCAGATTCAACAACTAATAATGTTGAGTTGTTGAATCATTGTTATCGGTGTATCTGCAAAAGGGATCCATGACAATGAGACATATAACCTTTGGATGGAAAAAAAACATGTTAGCGTCTAATGATAGCTCAATTACAGTGTTCTTCATTCTGCCCTAACTAAGCAATTAATTGTTACCTAAACTAAATTTACATTAAACATCATTACATTCTGGTGGTTTAAATATATGTATTTTTTTTACTTGTTACGTTGTAGAATTGGTTTTTGTGTTGACGATTTGGTAGAGGGGGAGAGAGAAGTAACGACGTTGAGTGAGGATAATAAATTTAAAAGTGACAGAAATACGTCACCTTCGTTTTCAATATGTCATTCTGCTTTTCCCTTCATCCCATTTTTCCAGTAATTGTTTTCAACTACGGAACAGAATAAATCCAATTGTATAAACACGTTTTGAAATTCTCTGAATAGGTTCTACCGAAAAATAAAATTCTCCTTTTATAGAACTTTTGGGTTATTATTGGAAGTATTCACATCACAGCATCCAAGTTTCATTTTCTTTCAGTTACTTTCTCCGATTTTCTTAACTAAGCGGTGCAATTCTACACTCTATTGCTTCGTTTGGTATGGTATGGTACGTATGAAGGAATCTATTTAACGATACAAGACTTTGATTACATGATTTGAGCTGATTTAAAGAAAATTATGAATCATCCTTTCTTTCTTTGATGTTATAATGAGAAAGAAGAAAAAATCATAACCACAAGTGACTTATATTCTAGGTATACACATTAAGTTGTCTTATATCTGTCTATAACACATGATTGATTATACGAAGCTGTCTTATATGTTTATTTTAATTCATATGTAATCGTTTTCATTATTGGCAATAGATTAGGTGACTTGTATAATATACCATGAGTTTATTATTATATTATTATAAAATTATGTTTTTGTTTTCGGATATGAGATCGAGATTAACTGTTTATGGTATTTATAAAATTTTGAAAATTCGAATACTTGTCTTTATGTCATTACTTGTTCTATCTGTATATTCTATTAAATTTGAGATTATCTCCACACCACAACACAAAGTACCTTGATGTGATTTAATTATTTAAATAATTAATATATTTTAAATATGATCATCATCTTTTTATTTTAAAATTATATTTATAGATTTTAAATTATCAAAAACTTAATTAAAACTCAATTGATTATAGTTGATATGTATTATAAATAATTTGTCTATAAATTAACAGTTTGATTTTTTATCGCAACCACTCAATCTTAGAATTATACACGATGATGTTTGTAACAGGGTTAACTCGTTTAGACTGACCGATCAAGTATGACCGATACATTTCTTTTTTTCAATCAAATAATCTTTTTAGTCTTTTTTTCATTTTTTTTACTAAATGAAGTGTAAGGAATATCTTTTCATTTGATGATTTGTTATGCCACCATATACTATTCATGTCAAATCACTGATTAGTAATACGATGCTATTCTGGAGTGCTGAGCAGTTTTAAGCCATGGAGCGGATAGTATTAATGCTTTGTTTGATAGAGAGAGAAAAAAAAAATTATTGATTAGAAAGAAAAGAATACTATTTATTATTATTATTATTATTATAATAAACGAATACGCATAGTCATAATTAATTATGGATATTCCATAATGAATTTAATAAAAAATAGTTAAAAATAATAATTATTTAATAAGAATTATTTATTCATGTAATATAATCCATTAGGTCGTATTTCTTTGTATAAGGAAAACACAAATTCTAGTATTCGTTTTTCCTTGTTTACCCATCATCTACCTACCTAAACCAACATTTATTTTGTTAATTTGGAAGGAATGTTTTAACTTCTTTTATCCTTTAGATAAAGCATAAAGGTAAAAATTCCAAATTTTCGTTATTAGTAAATACTATTTAAAATTAAAGTTGTGAAAAATAATTTCAAGTGAACCTATTCAAAAAGTCCACAAAATAAGTTAGGTTAAAAAAGTTGTGGCCAGAATTAAATAACTTAATTTTATTCAATCGTGCCGATCCGGAATCTAAATAAACGTAAATTAGGCCGAATCCAAAAACTTACAAGTTGATTCATCTTATACTTCTATAATTAAAAAAATAAAGGAATATTATTTTTAAAACACATTCATGTACTATACTAATTTTGAAACGAGCTTTAGGAAAAACCTTGTCAACGCAACCTATTTCCCAACTGCATTATAGGTATTGTTGTAGTTTGTAGCAGAATATTAGATGAGGGTATATCTTCACCAAATATTCTCTTGTGAAAATAGTGATATGAATGTTAATAAGTTAAAGCCTAACTTTTCTTTTCTTATTTACTTATTTTATTATATTATTATTATTTACTTATTTTATGACTATTATTATTATTATTATTATTATTATTCAAAGCAAAAAAAAATGTTTTATAATAAATAATTTTCTGCTATATTTACAACAATATATATTTCTTTTCTTTTTAACGTATGTGTTTTAAAATAAAAAACCTAATATTTTATATGTGAAAGATCAAGCGTTATTTTCGATCCTAAACTCTTTTTTTTATTATTAGTGTTCTAAGTCAATTAAGTGTATTGGTTAAAGATATTTCAATGCTTAAGCTGTAATAATATGTCACAAAAGTCCAACCATATATTTAACTTGTATTAATAAATTTTTTTATGAGTTTTTATTAGAATGGTCCTGATCACGGTCTAATTCTGTTTAACTTAATTACTGGATCGGATCGATATTAATTGATATCATCCTATTATAGACAATCAATTTGATATAATTTGATCCGTATGTATATAATACACTTAATATAATTATATATATATATATATATATATATATATATATATATATATATATATATATATATATATATATATATATATATATATATATATATATATATTATCTACAAGATGTTAAAGATAAGCATATGAAACTAGGATTTTTTTTCTTTTCATTTGAGAATTGAACTAGTTAGAACATATGTTTGATCACGTATCGGAAACGTGATTTTTTGCATCTAAGTAGAAAGTTATCATTTATAGCTTTTGCGTCTTTTACTCCATATATATGTTTGAAATGCATTTGGTTAGAAGTAGGGTTAGTGGTTGGAGGAATCTAGTGACCCAAAATGTTAAGAACTTAAATGTAATATAGACTATGTTTCAAGCAACCATTGCCGTCACTTCTTTATAATCTCCAGCCGCAGCTGCTAAAAAAAGTTAGAATTTATCTTAGTGAGAAATTGTGATACAACATATTGAAAAGTCTGAAGACAGTAAGCAACTTAAAATTTATGTATCTATACTAATGATGCTATTGGTTAATTAGCTCCAACTCTAATCAAGGTTTTCTTTCTAGTTTACCAGAATGGATAAGTTATTTAAAATTATCTAAATAAGCAAATCATACCTTGAAATGTGAGTTCAAAATGATAAAAAATATATTTCAACACGACATTTGTATATATGCAACTTTTTTTTCTTTCTATTCTCGTGCCTACAAAATGCAACTTCCACTTTTTTTCTTATATTTTAAGATGTATACTTTAAAATTAACTTTTAAATTTTGTACACAATTAATATTTCGCTTCAATTTAAATTGTTATTTAACCTGAGTGATAATTTTATTTAACTTACCAAATATACGATAGACTCTAACCTGGCTTGATACTATGTTAAGAAGTGAACTTTAAGCCTAACACAACTTCACAAAACCGGCTACAAAGATTAAGTTTGCACCCATTTATATACTATGAATTGACCTTATATCTAATCGATGTGAGACTTCCAACAATATATAAGATGAAAAATAGATAAATACTACTATAGCCCCAATACAACTAAAAGTAGATAATAATGTAGAATGATCCTTAGAATAGTTTAATTTTAGGAAATAAGTTCCATAAATGATTATTTTTGTGACATCAATACATTCAATGTTCTATATGTTACATATGTCCTTTATAAACCACCAATAAAATACAGTAAAACATATGTGCAAAATTGTTATACATTTAATAAATTCTATACTCGATTAATAACTGCTCTTGAATACTATAATATGTTACAAACATTACATATTAGAGCTCGTTAATTTAGTATGTTGGATTTGTTTTTCAAATATACATTAACATCAATAACAATATGTTGGTCTGGCTTCATGTTTGAATATATAGATGATCGTAATTCTTATTTCAACATTTTTCCTACATATAAAATCGTTTCCAATTCCATTTAAATATATGTTTCAGGCCCAATATATTTGTCGCGTCTATAATAATATTATTGTCAACATACAATTCAAAACCATTTTGAATTGTTATAAACCTACATTGTCTTTATACAAATTGAAATACAAATAAAAAAAAGGAAAAGATTGAGATAATAGTAATAATAACATCAATATACCATATATGCTCATAACGTAGAAGTTCAAATAGATGTACACCATATACTTTATTAATTAAAATTAGGAGGATGACATACGTGATAAACAAAAAAGTTAACTAGTTGTTCAAATTTTCATAATTTTATTTTTACATTTTCTTTCAAGACCTTCATTATGTGTATCAAATAACATTTTTGTATTATTTAATTGAGAAAAAAAATTCTTTTCTCATTTTTATTTTTTTTCTGCATCCTTAAAAACTGGAAAAGTATTTAAAAAAAACACAATCATAATAAATTATTTCATTTTTCAATATTAAAAAAAACGAATTAGGATTAAAAAAAAGAAAAAACAGTTTGTAATTAAAATATTAAACAAAATAAAATAGTATCTAACCATTAAAGAAAATAAAGTCACACATCTAAAAACATGACTTCCGATTAAAAAAAAAGCATAAAAATATTGAAAAACAATATGAAATCATGCCACTTTAGGTACGTATGTGAGAAAAAAAATAAAAGGCGAGTTTAGATTATTCGAAGTTTTCATACTTAAAAAAAATTGAAAAAAAAATGTTAATTATATCAAAATTATTTATTGAAGTACAATTGAATTCGTATTTTTAAGCACGATTTATATATTTCCGTAATTTTTTTAAACTTTATATATTCTAATACACTTTTAAAAAAAATGACACCACTTTTATGATTGAAGGCTCAAATTGAAGTTATTTATATTTACTTAAAATAATATTAAGTATTGGAATTGTGAAATACGTAATTTACATACAAAAGTGAGGTGAATTTGGGTATTTAAAGTGTCAGGATAAGTTCAATTGTTGTGGGTTATGACAAGTCATTTGAGTTTGTTTTTTTGACGTGTTTGCACATCGTTTTCGACATTTTTCCACGACCTTTACTTTTCGTTACCTTATGAGATAAGATAAGAGCCAGTCTATTCATATACCATCCCTTCCTCCTCATCATACATCAATTTTTAAGCCTCTCTCCACTTCTTATCATAAATTTCAACATAATTCTCTATTTTTTTTATTCTATGGACAAAACTATTTTAATCAATTCGTCTGGACCGTTCATTTTAAAATGATAGTTAACACGATAATAACAAGTGGTTGATTATCTTGATCAACCGATTACAACATGATAACTATGAATTATAAGTAATTCTACTTTTATTGCATATTAAAAAAAAGACATATTCAAAATGAATTCAATTGGGGTGTAGTTTTCACAGGATTAAATATTGTTTTTATTTTTATATCTTAGACTTTGAATTTCAGTGTTGAATCGTTGAAGTAAATTTGCATGGGAATTCTTGTAGGATAAAAAAAACATAATAAATGTGATGAAAGAATACTGGTCATATTCGCATAGTTTATAAGAGGATAGAATTTTTAATTCTGTATGCACTAATACTTGAGTACAGACAGAGTTGTAAAATAACACGAGCAGTATCTTATTCCATACCTAATAAATTCTAAACTCTAAACCCTAAATTCTAAATCCTAAATCTTAGAGACTGTATAGATATGAGATTATACAGTTAAAAAATAACTTAAAATGATTGATTTGATTACTCATATCATTAAATACATTTGTTTTTTAGTAGCCTAACTCATAAGAACAAGTACATTGGAACGCATAAACTCGAAAGTGCAGTGACGAAGGAGTATATACTAAGTGCCAAAAGAAATCAGCCAACAGATTATTTGCTCTTTCTTCAACCAAAAAAGAAGTAGAAATAACACAAAATAGAAGCAGAAGTATATGCCTGTTGGTGACTGAGAAGTGGGCATAAAATTTAAAAAGGTGCTGCTTTTTAAGAATATTCTTCGACCATTTTCAAGTTAGAGTATGGAATATTCTTCACAGTCATTGGCTGCTCAAAAGTTTTGCTATAATAGCCTAAAATGAATAATTTGGCAAATTTTAATGTTAGAAGAATCATTTTTTAAGTGATAGATGATAAGATTGATTGTTATAGATTATTCCAATAAAATCAAAATTAGGTTCTCACACAAACATAAATCTCATTTTCGATCATAATTTGTATATCTCATTATATTATGAGTACATTCTTTATAAGATGAATTAAGCAAAATCATCTTAATTTCACATTGATTTTCTATAACAATATTATTTGATACAGTATTGATTTAATTTCTAATATATAAATTATTATTTTCTAGATTTAACTAAAATGATAAAAATTATAATAAAAACTCAAAATTACATTAAACCTGCAATGATATCATATCACTAAGTGTTAAAAGTTTTTTCAGATCATTCAATAATAAAATTGTTTTTACAGAGTTCAAAACTCAACGGAGTGAAGGTAAATTATAATTTCTCCTTCTTTAGAATTTAATTTGACAGTGATATCACTACTACAAAAAAGTGCATAGATAGCGCTTTTTTTAATCATAGATAGCGCTTTTTAAGCGCTATCTATGAGAGCGCTATCTATTAATAGATAGCGCTTCTAAAAAAAACGCTATCTATTGGTGTCCGACAATAGATAGCGCTTATTTAAAAAAGCGCTATCTATTGGTATCAGACAATAGATAGCGCTAGCGCTATCTATTGTCTGATACCAATAGATAGCGCTTTTTTAAATAAGCGCTATCTATTGGTCTAAATTTTATAAAAAAAACTAATTTTTAATAAAATATTTTAAAAAATATGAAATTATCTTTTAAAAGAAAATATAAAATATTTGTTTTATTATATACAAACTTGTGTTATTTATTAGTTCTATTATTCAAAAAAAAATATAAAGTATTAAAACAAATATGATGAAAACAAAGGTCTCAAAAAGAATATACAATACTTCAATATATAAATAAAAACTATTGATATAATAATATTTCAAAATATAATCTGAGTGTCAACTACGTGTCATGACATGACATTGCTTTAAAAGACAATATATACAACCATAACATATATATCCTTGTACCTATAAGCATTTACATCACCATAACAACCTATAAGCATGTACTAATTACATGTAAACATCATTTCTTCCCTAACTTCAATAATATGTTGTCACGATATGGTTGATATATGCAATTATGAAAATACTGCAACAAAAAAGATAATATAAAATTAGTCAATTAAATTTTTATTACAAATTAATTATGATAATGAAGATAACTTACATCAGTTGGAATTGTTCCTCCTTCACAGTATGTGATAATTTCTTTTATACATCGACACACATAATATCCACAATCATTGTCATTGATTTTGATCCTGACAAAAAATGTAACAATGTGTAAAGGCATCCCATCAGAAAGCATCACATTACAAATGCTGCCAACAAAAGTAGAACCTTTGAAAAATATCAGCATCAAATTCAAGACCGTGACATTCACTCAATACACCAAATCAGTTTAACCCACACATGAAAATCCAAATAGCTCTATTCCAATATACAACAGCGTTTAATATAAAGTTAAGCACATTACCCATGGTAATGGATATATGTATGTATCAACAACCAATACTCAAAAAGCCTTAAACCACTTAAACACAATCAATGGTTTTTTGAACATATTAGAAATGAATGCACAACAACTATATGAACAACTGGAATACTTGAACATAACATATAAAGTATGCCAAAATCTTTAAAATTAACTAAACAACAGCACCCCACATCCATCCATCAAGCATTTAACATCATAACACATTCAATTTTTTTTTTAAATTAAAGACCATACCCGCACGTGAATTTTCAGTCCAACTCCATTAACTAATAACTGTAACAATTATACATATATCCTTGCAAATACAACGTTTTTAATTGAGAAACAAAGCAGGGGACAAGACACAAAACTTGCATATCTAGAATGTAAGAATGTTTTTGACCTTCCACATATTAGAAAGCTAGCACTTAAAAATGTTTCACTCGAGGATAACTATACAAGTAAGCACAATTAACATTGATATTTATAAATAATTGAATTTTTCATATAATTTCCAATTTGTATAGTTATTCAATAAATTTAATTAATGTATTTAACTCCATCAAAACAAATAATTTTATACTGTTCTTTTATTAGTATAACAGTAGTAATTATTCAGTATGTTACAAATATAAAAATGTTAAAGGACAAAGTTATTACCGTAACTAAATGAAGATATTTAATTGATTGAAATGGTGCTAGAACTAGGACAAAGTTATTACCGTAACTAGACTAAGACCAAGCCTTGGTCAGAATAAAGTCTTGTAATGAATAAACAAAGAGAAGATGATTGTAAACAAAGAGAAGAGGATTGTCCCACTTCTGCCATCGAATTTTTGTTTTAAAGAAAAGAAAAAGCGAAAAGTTGAAGTTGAACAATGATGCACCTTGAGGCTAGTTGTATGATTTGGTATAAAGATTCAAGGGAAAAACATAAAGGATCTGCAGTACTACGAAGCATGGCCTATATGCACGGTCATAGTAAAGATGTAGAGATATTGTGACCAATTTTGTACTAAAATATTGTATTCCCCATGCACCAGGAGATACAGTCTGAACTTTTTAAAATAATGCACCTAATTCATTAACCCATTACTTAACTTATGAAATCTAAATCAGTTAACACATCAAAACACATTGAGGTTATGGTTATTAAACAGATTGAAGATAAGATGATTACTGTTATTCTTAGATTTAATAAATTAAGACAACCTAATCTAGTTCAATTAAGCATGTATCGGATAATAAGATTATTCATTTTAAATCAACATACTATGAATCAGACTTGTAACCACTTTCCGCCAACCTATTACTAGTTTTCAACCATACTTTAGTCCAAACAGATAACTCCTCCGAAGGAAAACATAAAGGCATCATATATGCTGGCTGCACTTAAACAACCAAAGATATAGTCACGTGAAGCATCTAGGAAATAAGAAAAAAAAGACTCAAACCCATTAATAAGCATTGCACTTAAATTCTAGTAAGTTCTAAGACGTCTAAACTTCCAACAAGATCACAGAACCACTTCCCCCACTCTCTCTCTTTCACTTGATAGATTCAACGTCACTATACCCTTTTCCCAAATCAGTTTATGAACAGGCCAAACAGAGCATATAATGAAAATTTCTAGAACCCAAACACAAACTACTTACCATTTCATCAACACCAAACTTGATGGAATTTAACATAAATTACATAATTCATCAAGTGCGACTCAAACCACTCACATTTACACTACATTTCAATAAAACATACAATCACCCAATGTGTAATGACATTCTAGTTTTCAATCAACATTTCAACCCACCGTAAACACAAGGCACTCAAATAAAATCTTTATCAAATAAAACAAATAAAGCAACAAAACACTCGATATGAAAAATAGATCAACCAAAACCCCACTACACCACACACGCATCTAACTAGATACATTTCTTCTAATAATAAAATCATTTATTCAATGCAATGTTTAAAGAAGTGTCCTGGTTGCAACATGCCCTTAAAAAGACAATTAGAGAAAAACCCTACAATCAACTACAATATACTATAGGAACAACTTCATTTCGGTCACAAAAAAAAGGAAAATAAAACGTACCGAAGCAAAGGTTGGGCTATCAGTAGCAACACATCTTGTGCAATCACAGGGTACCCAGAACAGGTCACTTCCGGTATCAAGCGCCACCATGAACTTCACTCCCGATGTCATATTTCAATTGTCGTATGAATCTCCAGAAGAAAAAGAAAAGGTTAAAGAAAACCAGAAACCAATCTCCAAAACACATTACTGACAAAAATTCGTAACATCACCGAAATCATTAACAAAGAATGATCAAACTCAAACATTATTCACATCTAAATAGTAATTTCTTCTTTCTAAACATGGCCAATCTCATTCAAAATTCAAACCTTAAGTCATTGTCACTTCATTAAACTGATAACTAAATTATTATAAAGAAATTATTAATCAATTTAAATAAAAACTCCTAGAGGTGGTCGTGGTGAACGTGTAAACGTGGTCGTGGCACTAGCAAAACTCCTAGAGGGAGATGAAGGTGACAACAACGACGAAAACGAAAACAAGCATTTTCTTCGTTTGGCACCTTTACGCTAACCCTCTCCCGATAAATCCCGCATTGTTTGGTGGAGCCTAGGGTTTGGCATGGTGGAACAAGAGAAGATCTTGGCGTGACGTGACTGACATCTTGGATCGAAACAGTGTCGTTTAAGGTCACTGTGATGATGTCTGTATATGGAGTGAGCGAGTGCTTTATAATATGAAAATGCCAAAGCCATGTGAGTGGGTCTCACCATTGCGCTTTCATTTTTTAACACTTTCCAGCTCTCCAATGCGTGCAAGTCGGCGACTTTCTGAGCGGCCTCAGCTTGTCGTTTCTCAGAGCGAGGACGAGCGGCAGCGGTGATGGCAGAGTCAACCTCTCTCTCCAATGTCTCAACTCGTTGCTGGAGCAGTTTGATGGAGCGGGCTTGGTCAGCGGTAAGGAAGGCTTTGGAGAACGTGTCTTCGTCGATGAAGATGGCTTTGGTGAGAAGAAGCTTCTGGAGAGATTCGAGATTGCGATGCAGGGAAGAGAAATTAGAATTGTGAAGAGGGAAAATGTGGTTGTAGAGGGAACGCGAAAATGTGATTTAGGAGATATTGTGATAGGTTTTTTAAAATTTGGGGGCAAATACGAACTGAAATTTGGGGGCAAATACGAAGTCAAATTTGGGGGAATGGGTTTGATGAATCTAAACGAAGCGAAACTGAAAATTTAGAAAACGAGGGAAATTTTGAAAGAAGCTCCCAAAGAGAAATGTAAAAGAGCACGCAGCTGTTTCAAATAACGCTATCTATTGTGTTGAAATAGACCGCGTTTTTTAAAACAAACGCTATCTTTTAGCTTATTTTAAATTATGAATAAAAAAGATAATATTAATTATTTATAGACAGTGTTTTTTTTAAAAAGCGCTATCTATGGTCATAGGTTTAGATAACGTTTTTTTAAATAAGCGCTATCTATTGTTCCGTGCATTAATAGATAGCGCTTATTTAAAAAAACGCTATCTATTGAGCGCTATCTATGATCAATTCTGTAGTAGTGTATACTATGAAAACACATTTTGCATCTCTTCTATCGTAAAATGTTTCTCAAGGAAGTTTTCATGAAGCAACATTTTAAAAAATATTAGAAGAAATTACACTAATTATTCCAGTTTTATGAAATTAAATAAGCACTTCATTTTTCATTAGACAACACACCACACTCTTCTTAGATCACATTAATTCTCTTAATTTTTTAAAAATATTATAGTATACGTTCTGAAAGGAAGATTATTACTGTGTTTGATAAAATAATTTGTAATATTTGTGTAATTTCATCAAAACCTTTAAAGTAATTAGTACAATATACTTTTATTATTAAAATATTAAAGAGAGATATGAAAAAAAGAACAGTGATAAATGTGATGGATAATATAAGTATAAAAGTAATGTAAATTTCTTTTATAAAATGTTTGATATGGGTTAAAGTAATTGAACATATCAATCTGATAAACTGAATTTTAATTTTGCTTCTCCTACTCAAGTTTAACCACCGGACTTACATTATGCCTGCTTATTCATTCTTCTTTAAATGAAATAAAATAAAATAAAACAAACGATACTTTTTTTTTATTTTAACTTTGAAAATAAGTGATGATTAGGACAAAATAACATGGTAGAATAGATCAATAAATTGAATTTATTGTACATGCAATTTTTTAATATGCATATATTGAAAATAGACTAGTTTGTTAGTCAAATTATTTGACCCACTTATTAAATTGAGCTAGGTCTATCATTAAATTTAACTAAATTTGAAGTAGTTAAAGTTGTCCATATTCCAACTTGATTTGAATTTGTCATGGTCGATTGCTTGACACAACTTGGAGCGATAATGATTTAAATTACCTCTCTATTCTACTATTTATTATAATATGTATTTGAAAAAAAATGTCGATCATTTGTATAACTTTCTTTCAATTTCAGATTTGTCTTATTTATTCTAATGAAATATCATAAACAGTCATATTGATATTGATGAATAAAAATTGAAAAATTTAAATTTAATTAATAATAACATTCATATAATCCATTAGCAATATCTTTTAAAAATAAAACTAATTTAATCATTTTTATTGATGAAAAAAATATTAGAAACGTCTTATATCAAAAGATAAAGTATAAGCTGTAAAACAACAAAAGCAAGTGTCAGCTGTTCATTTTGTCCACTTTCTGCGCATCCAATACAAGTTGCTGCATTTAGTGTATTTATTGTGACTGTTGTTAGTATTTTTTTTTAATTCAACATATTACATCTCTATGATATAATATATTATTATAATTAAATATCATTAATTTTATATATTTTTGTACTTACACATAATATTGAAGAAATAGTTTGCTATCATTTGGTTAACACGTTTGAACAAAATTTACTTGCAAATGATACATACAAATTTAAAACATATTTTAGTCGTAGTTTCTAAAATTCTCATGAATATTTTTTCTGAAATTAAATTTGCAGGAAATACTGGGTACTTAACATCATTCAAATTGAACTTTGTTTGCATTATATTCCAAGTGAACTCAAACTACAAACAAATGGGCCTGTAATGAGTGGATAATCATGTGTGACCATGAGAAACAGATGGGCTTTTTTTAATATGTTTATTGACCCTTATAAGAAAACTGAGGCTTTTTCTATTGTACCCACGCTTTCTAAATGCACTTCCATGGATGATAAGGATGTGAATAAAAGAGAGAAGTGTTTTATGCATATAAAAGTGGAATCATCTACATTTATTCTTCCTTCGATTGTATTACCGTCGTACTGTCCCATCAAGCTTGAAACAAGTTCTTAGTATTATGTTTTGTTATTTTCTCTCGTTTTTAATCTGTTATACGAGATTTCAAATTAAGTGATTTGTAAATTTGTGGGTTATGCAATTTGAAAATGCTTTAATGCATAAATGAAATTGGATTTGATGTTCCAAAGCAATATATGAAGTTTTTACTATTCACATAATTAAAAAAAAATGGAATGATCATCTTGTGACGAGTAGAAATGATAGGTAGGTTGGATGAATGTGAGTTTAATTATCTTATTTTTATTTTTAGAATAAAAATATATTTTCATTCTTATATATAATGAATATAAATTTTTTTATTTCATTTCTTGATAATAAATATAGTTTATTATTTTGGATAGTTTAAGTCGAGTGTGTATCTTTGGTAACCTCCAATAAATAAATAAATACTAATTTATATTTAAATTAATAAATAAATTATTGTGCATAACAATTTATTAATATATAATAATGTAATTAATTACTCTATCTGTATACATTTTTTACTTGTTAAAATGTAGTGGTAGCAGATTAGCAATTTTTGTCTTGGGTAATAATTTTATTATAAAAAGTTGGACCTGACGAATTCATTATCTTTCTCAGCACAGTGTTAACACCCAACAAACAGAAACCTTGTGCTATGTTCTAACCATTTTTTGAAGCACACTTATTTGCTAGACAGAGAGCATGTGTTCTTTGTCTTTGCCAAAATTAACCTCGACTTAAACAAACTTTAAAGAAACCCTGAAATATCTGATCTTAAAAGCAACAAATATTTTGTTGTTGTGTGAGATTTGATTTGATGGGAAAATATCTTGAATCTGCGGCGAGGCTGGAGGAGCTATCGCGGATTGTGTCATCTGCGAAGCCCAATATCAGGCCGAAGGGGACGCTACCCAGATCGCCCAGCCGTGTGGTCACGCCTCGAAGTGCGACCCCAATTGGTGTTAAGTTCGAGCTTGCCAAAAAGATGGAACCTTTGGAAGAATGTCGGACGCCCCTCGCCAAGGTTGTTGCCGATTGCGCCAAGCGGTGGTTCCAGGACACGCTCAAGGAGGCCAAGGCTGGGGACACTGGCATGCAGGTTTTGGTGGGCCAAATGTATAACTCTGGCTACGGTGTTCCAAGGGATCCCCAAAAGGTATTTTCTTTCTTCTTCTACTTCTATCATTCTATGTCATTTCCTGTTCAATATATTAATAGAGGGAAATTGGAAATTTGGTACTGGCTCTTTTGCCCGAAATCCCTTTTATCGTATTGTCATTTTAATCAGATTGTTATCTATTTTTAAAAAATGCGCGAATTCAATTGCCTGTTTCTGAATGTTTATTTGTGATGCTGTTTTTCCTTATGATTGTTTGGACAAGTTTTGTTATACGCACTCACAGTTATGAAAGCTGTTTAAGAGTCGGTGGTACAAAACTCCTTGTTATAAGTTAGCTTTCTACAGTTAATACCGGAAACCTGTGAAAGGACCTTCATATGTTAAAGCTTTCTGACAATCTGAATTCAAGAACTCAGCTGACTGAAAAGCAGTAAGAGAAAAGATCACTTGAATTGTTTGACCTTGGTTTTTTCTTTTACTTTCTTTCTTACCATGAACACGTTTACTCAAACATATCCTGAATATTGCTTTGTGGCCGTAAGACCTACGTGACTACACTTAATTTGAATTGAGTAATTGCTATACTCTTTTCTGCTCCTCAATTTCAGGTTACTGACTACACTATAATGAGCTTTGTTTACAGGGACAAGTTTGGATTAGTAAAGCATCAAGAAATCGAAATTCAGTATGGAAAGTGTGTGGTAAACGGCCAGGTAAGCTCTAACATTTGTTGGATTGATGAATTTTGGGTGTATGTATCCTGATCGATCTCTGCGTTGTTAACTTCAGGTTACAGAGCAAGTGATTCAGATTCATGTGATCAGGAGAACAAGGATAAATCCTGTCCTTAATTTGCGAGTACAACTTTTTTCTTATAAAGGGATTTAATTTATTGAAATTCTGTGGTATAGTATATGTTAACTTAATATCACCGATGCTACTGGTTATTTGTTGTAACATCCGAAACATAAGTCAAATTTGTTAACTGACATTTGTTCTACAATCCCTTGGTTGTTGTGTTGTTCATTTTCTATAAGGCTTATTTATCATTCCTAAGTGAGTATTGTGTTCTTTCCTCTTTCTTTCCCCTAAACTTCAAATCGATGCCCAATTTATAAGGCTCCTAGTTTACTAACCTGCATATGGGAGTTTGAGAGGAATTCTTGCACTGAGACTTTCATCCATACTCCTCAATTCTGTGTGAGATCATAATTTACCAATGTTATTTTCTGGAATTAAGCTGCATGAAACTGTTGTTCATAAGCTGCCCACTTTGGCACTACTGCAATTAGTTGATAAGGTGCCTGAAAGTAAATGTGGGTTTGATTCAGTTCATTTTTGATGAAATAATACTTTTTTTTATCAGCTTGCTAAGAGAGTTTATATGTGCGTACATATAATAAAACAACTATTTCACATAAACAATCATATACTAAACATGCACTATCTAGCAATATTATCAGTAATCATATGTTGCCATTAGTATGAAGTCTTAAAAGAAAGACCAAGCATCTGGGCACGGGGATCTGTTTTGGGTGTTGTGTCAAAATCAGTTAATATCCAGGATGTATTGGAAGATCTTGTGCACAAATTTTTTAGACTTACTTATGACATAAGTACTTGTGTTATAAGTTTGAGTGAGTATAGAAACAACTATCAATTATATAGAATTATGTTAAACTCTATTGTTAGATGCTTAATCAAGCTATTAACCTACTAGCATGTAAGCTGTATGATAGTAAATTGGAGAACAATGGATGTTTGGGTGTATTCAGTGTTGTAAATGTGACAAGTCTTCATAGGACGTTAGGCACAGACATGAGATTCTTCATTTCTGTAGTCACTCGTTAGGTTATGTTTGGATGAAAGATGTGATTTTTTTTTAAAGAATTATGTACCATATTTCCAAATTACAAGACACAAATTAAGGAAAGAAAAACTTATCCGGCGTAAAAATACTTTGAACCTTTTTCAACCGAACCAAATATGTAATTGGTACTCCCTTCAGTTTTAAGATACGTTATATTATGTTCATAAGTCCTATTTTATATTTATATTGTTTAATTAAGAAAATGAAGATTGAGTAGAAATATTATTCTTAAGGGTAATAAGATCTGCAATTCGAGCTGTGTTGGAAATCTGGATAATTAGCTGGATTGACTTAGTTATGCAGACTAACATGTTCTTTGACATTTTATTAGAGAATCAGTAATATCACGAATATGGTAATGATATAAAATAATCCACAGTGGACCTGAGTAAACGCAGAACACTCAAAACGAAAGTAGTTTAGTCAAATGAGTTACATCCAGGAAATGATTTGTAAAATTCACTTAATGATGATAAGTAATATAGTTAGAGATAAAATCTATAATCTGTGAAAAAACTGAACTAGTAATAACTTAATTAGATAGTATACAAGACAAGCTAATCTACTCTCAAGAAACGAGAACTAATGAAACATTTCCCTGATTACAAAGTATTGATTAATTGAATAGATATTTTACGATAAATTAAGATAAAGATATATTCATTTATTTATTTATTTTTTACATATATTCATACGTTGTTTTGAGGATAAATATGATGCTTGCCGACCAAACATGCTACTAAGTGGAATCCAGACAGTTCGAAATCTTAAAATAAGAATAAAGTTTCACCTTTTGTCTCAAACGTCTCTTGTAGAAAGTAAAAGCTTCCTTAATTCACGTCAAGAATCCATTCCTCCATTATTTCACGCAGTTCCATAAACCATCACAACCCCATTTCTGTCTTCCTCCTCCACTACTCTTATCTCTCTCTCTGTACTCCTCTTTCTCTGCTTTCTCTCATGGCAAATGTAAGAGTTTTATTAATCTCATTCTTTGGTTTGCAAATTGCAACTGAGAAGGATTGTTTTTGTTGCATGTGGCCAGGTTGTGGAAGTGAAAGTTGGTTTGCACTGTGACGATTGTATCAAGAAAATCCTCAAAGCCATAAAGAAGATAGAAGGTTCTTGTTTTTCCCAGCACCAATATAATAAAACATGTACCTTTTTTTCTTCTTTCTTTGGAACCCTTTTGCTTAGTTTAAAACTTGAGGCCTTATATCATCTCTTGCAGACATTGAAACGTATAACGTGGACACAAAACTGAACAAGGTGATCGTTACTGGCAACGTCACAACAGAAAAAGTCATCAGAGTCCTTCAAAAGATTGGCAAGAATGCAATTGCCTGGAAAGATGATCAAAGCATAACTCAGTAGTTTAGGGTACCGCACTCATCCATCATTTTTCATACTATGTACGGTGGAATTTAATAATCTATAGATTGCGAACTGTTTAATTATATTATTAAATTTCAATTGCAACACTTCATATTTTTTATGTGTGTATGAATATCTTAGATTTAATTATCATTTCTGTCAATCTATACATACAAAATATTTTCAAGATACACAACATGAAATTGGAGAGATGGTCAGTGTTAGTATGTCATATGTCATGTATTGATATATGGTGAAATTTAGTCATATTTCACGTTGAACTTTACTCAGAGTTTTAGCGTCAATAGGTTTATCCTAAAACAATAATTTTTTGTTTAATCATTTTCGAGATCTAATTTTACCAAAAAGTCTTAAATAGATTTTTAATTATTTTTTTACTTAGGTCTCTATTTTTTAAAAATTAGAGTAACTTAACACCGTTAAAATAGTTTGTGATTTTTAAAATTTTTTTATTTATTTTTTATTTATTTTTTAATTTTTTAAAAATAAAATATAAATGCTACATGTCAAAACGATTTTTTGGGTGAATGACTTTAGGTTAATGGTTTACATTGTTAATGGTCTAAATGTTCTTTTTTCACTTTAAAGTTTGTCCGTTATGTTTGAAGTTACCTTTATAAAGTATTTCGATTTTAAAGTCAATAAAGATTCGATATCTCAAACTATTAAATGTTATCATCTATCTCTTTATTTCAAACTTATTATAAATTTCGAAATGAACTATGAATTATAGCTGGTTGACATATGGACTTATTGGTCACAATTGTACGATTTTAAAAATAATGTGTGGTCATGTGACATGATTGACTGTTTTAACCATCTAATATACTTTTAATTTAATTATTAATTAAATTTCTTTTATCATAAATTATAGAACCTATCTCATATTATATCATAAATAATTTGAAGCAACATATAGGTTTTCTTCATTTATTAGATATTTTTGCAAGTAAAATTCACGGGAGATAATTATTATCCGTGGATATTTACTATTTGTGGATAACGGATAACGGGTATTTTAATACCCGTTTCTAATCAGGTCGTGTACATAGTATACTACCTGACTCATAGGTACCGTTACCCGCAAAAAATAATAAAAAAAATTATTTTATATATTTTTAATTAAATTTAATTAAAAATAAAATAAATTTATATTTTATTAGGTTAAATTTAATCAAAATTAATTTTAATTTATATTATATATATATATATATATATATATATATTGTAGTTTTATTTAAATTTTATTTTTAAAATGTATAAAATATTTTTATTTTTATTTTTGCGGGTATCCGTGGATACCTGCGGATTTTAAAATACTTGCAAATATTTTCTAAATGGGTACCTACGTGGGTAGCGAATTAGATAACGAATACCGTTTTATCCGATAGGCAGGTTGCAAGTAGACACTATCCGTGCCTGACCCGACCCGTTGTCATTTCTAATTACTACCACATTTGTAATATTAATTATCTCTAATTTCCACAATTCAATCTCTTTGTGCATCCATACACACAAATATTGTAATTTTTATGACAACTAATGCTATCAAGATTCAAAAAATAGAATTTAGGAAGGAAAGTATGTTATGTCATGATGCCAATAAAAAAATGTCAGATATTAATATATCCTGAATTTTTTTAGTCATATTTAGTGTTAGAGTTTACTACTAGTCTTAGCATAAAAAACATTTATTACAACAATAATTATTTCAAAAGTTATCATTATTTAAATTATTAAAATTTATTTAATAACACATGCGTTAGGTATAGAAACAAGAAAAAAATGAACGGAGTTAAAAAGAACATGAAAATTGATATTTTAAAGTGGTAGTCTCAAAATGTTTTATAAATGTTTGAAAATGATGAATCCTCATAGTTCATTTTATAAGTTATTGTTGGAAACAACTATATTAACATGTTAATTAATTTTATTGTAAGATTATACAATGTTATACTAATAGTAATGAATGATGCCTTAGTTTCCATATTCATAGTTTTTGTGAATTTACTAAAAGTTCTTTGTTTCTCTGTTAACATTAACATTTGTATCTTGAAAACAAGGTTTATATATATATATATATATATATATATATATATATATATATATATATATATATATATATATATATATATATATATATATGTATGTATGTATATTCTCTCAGGTTACCTTAATTGAAGGAAAACCGTTAAAATGTGTGAAATGCAAAATACAAGGTCAACCTCTACTATGTGTAGTATAGTTTTTGTGTGGGTTTTGAACATTGTAATCCTTATTCTTTCCTCATTCATCCTCTCCCATTTTTTCAAGGAAAACTAATTTTAACATAGACATAATAACAAGAAGATCTTATTAACTTTTCCTTCGTATTCATTCATGCGCACACATATGTTATGGATGCTGTATCTGATGTTCAAAACAAAACATTGGTATGCCAAAATCCCTACAGCTATGGTCACGAGAATGTCTGGCAATCAGGCAATCCATTAGAATCCCCCACATGTCTTTTATTTATGCAGGTCTCTTTGATGACCGTAGTAACACAATTAACGGAGATGTGTCTTAAGCCATTAGGCCAATCCTCTCTGGTATCCCAAATTATTGTAAGCTTTCTTTAAACTTGATGAATTTCACTACCATTATCAATGGAAATATAGAAATGTTGGTACTTGCTATAGTAATTAGTGGTAACAAATTGTGCATGGTAACAGGGAGGAATGTTGTTTGGCCCTTCAGCTTTAGGGCAGATAAAGGTTATACACAAAACCTTGTTCCCGGTAAAGGGTAGTGCTGTGCTTAAAACACTTTCATATTTTGGCCTCATGTTCTACTACTTCTTATGGAGTGTTAGATTAGATCTTTACACGGTGTTGAAGACAGAAAAGGTAGCTGTGGTTCTTGCTATATCTGTATCCATATTTACATTTCTTATCCCTACTGGACTCTCGCTCCTGTTGAAGACCTATGTTGCAATGGAAAAAGAAGTTGCAGACTCACTTCCATATATCGGTATCTCACAGACCTATACTATATTCATTAGCATAGCAGTGCTCTTGACGGATCTCAAAGTCCTTAATACTGACATAGGACGATTAACCATATCAGTGGCAATTCTTACTGATATGACTGGCATGGTTTTGTCAATGTTTACTTTTGCAGTAATTCAGTATACGGACGGTGATATTCTCATACTAGTATTTGCTGCTCTATCCTCATTTGTATTCCTGCTTCTTATTGTATTTATGATGAGGCCAATGATACTTTGGATGGTAAAGAACCCAGGAAAAGGTTCGACTAATGAAATTTGCACTGTCGGTATCTTTGTCTTCGTTATCCTTTCTGGACTTGTCAGTGAACTAATCGGACAGCATTTTTCCATGGGACCGATAATTTTAGGTCTGTCTCTTCCAGAAGGGCCACCCATAGGAACATCTTTGATGAAAAAACTTGAGATAATGTGTATGGATTTTCTTTATCCAATCAGCCTAGCTGTTAACGGATTGGTGGTTGATATATTCAATATAAACATTAATTCTCTATGGATTATATGCCTCATTATAGTTGTGGGTTTCTTTGTAAAGATTGGTGCTGTCATGTTGCCAGGATACTATTTGAATATATCCATGAAAAAATGTTGGATCATTGGTCTCCTTCTAAATGGAAGGGGTATATGTGAGCTTGTCCTCTTCAATCTGTGGTTGGAAAGTCAGGTATGTATAGTGCATTCAATGTATGTACATATTCATTGGTGCGAAAAGATATGTATTTGAGCTTGTTTTCAAAGTAACCTTAAAAACTGATACAATTTTTTTATCAACCTTTTTATTCTCTGTATGGCAGATAATAAATGAAGACGAGTTCTCTGTGATGGTTATCTCTGTTATAGTAATAAATGTTATCTTAGTAACAGTCGTAAAATTCATGTACGACCCTTCAAAACCATATAATAATGTAAGCAGATGTACAATTCAACACAGTACACGAGATTCTGAGCTCCGAATTATGGTGTGCATTGACGACAAGGAAACACTCCCTACAATCCTGAACCTGTTAGAAGCCTCCTATGCTACTAGAGAAAGCACGATTGAGGTTACAGCGTTAGTCCTAGTTGAGCTTCAAGGAAGAGCCAGACCTGTTCTTGTTTCTAACCAATCCCATGAGAGTACACATCAGGTCTTATACGGCTCAAATCATATGGATAACGCCTTGAGGCAATACGCACAACAAAATGAAGAACATGTCTCCATGAAATCTTACACTTCAATCTCCTTATTTGAAACGATGCATGATGATATTTGTAGAATATCACTGGAACGCGAGGCCAACATTTTGATCATGCCGTTCCATAAGAGGTGGGAAATCGATGGCACTGTTGAGGTTGCACATAGGTCTATCAGAACCATGAACATTAAAGTCCTCCAAAAGGCACCATGTTCTGTGGGAATTCTAGTTGATAGGGGCATCTTGGGGGCCACTCCTTCACTCTTGGGGGGAAGAGAACCATATTACGTTGTCGTGTTTTTCATTGGTGGTGCAGATGACGTGGAGACACTGGCTTATGGCGCTAGAATGGCTAGGCAAGAGTATGTGTGGGTAACTGTGGTTAGGTTCCTTCTATTTGGTGAGGAAAATTCTAAGGACAGAAAACGTGACAGTGATCTTATAGATGAATATAGATACCACAATGCTGGAAATAATAGGTTTGAGATTTTGGATGAAGTTGTGAAAGATGGGATAGATATGTCTATATGCATAAGAAGATTGGTGGATTATTTTGATCTTGTGATGGTGGGGAGGCGACATTCACAATATGCTATTCTTCAAGGACAGGATAATTGGAGTGAGTGTGAAGAGTTAGGGGTTATTGGGGACATGCTAGCATCACCAAATTTTGTCACCAAGGCATCGGTGTTGGTCATACAACAACAGAGAATGAGAAAGAGAGTTATCAAACCTAGTGTCAATTTGAATCGGATGTCAAAAGATCAACTCATGCATAGTGTTCCAACTAACGACTCGTTAAGTCCTTCGTGTACTATTTTGGTAGACAAGAATGACAAAATGTAAATACATTCCTACTAATTAGGATAACTCTTTTTTTTCTTTCAAATCATTTAATTTCCATTGAAAAATTAAATTTCATCCCGTACAAGGTTAATACTTAATGCTAAAACATCATAATGTACTTTATATGATCTTGTACACTTCGGTCACATCAGTATTGATATTGTTTTAATAGGATGATATGGTACAAAATATAACTAAATACATTCTAAGGTGTCTGTACCTAAACATATCAAGCGACTACCATTGAGTGACTTAACTGATTATCTATCAGTCTACTAAAATTAATGATATTTAAAAAACTTAACCAAATATGATCAAATACTAATTGAGACAAAGTAAAACTCATTGAATCCAAACCCATACTCATTCAGGTAAGGGCCCACAAAGATAATAAATTATTATAAATATAACCGTCATTGGGATATATTTTCTATGTTCTTATTAATTATACTTACTACTTGACTGACGTTAAGACTAACTTAAGTGTCAGGATGTCTTTTACACGTATAACTCATTTTCACTTTATAAAGGACGAGTAGTAAGAAGAATGCGGATGAATATCTTATTGATTAAAGATTGAAAAAAGTTTGTGAAGTTAAAGTCTTTGAAAAATACCTTTTCTATTTCTAAATAAATAATGGATTTAGAAAAAAAATTTTAAAAACATAATAATAAACTTTTATAAAACTTTTGAAATTTTTTATGGAAATATTGTTTCGATAAGAAATTTAAAATCTTAACACTTCATTATAAGAATATGTATTAGATTACTTAAAATTAAAATATCTAAAATTTCATAGAAAAAGTGAAAATTTAAAGTTGTTAATATCGTATTTTTTCCCTTTTCTTAATACTCACTTGTCAATTTTATTTTTGTTAAATATGTATTGTAAATCATATGACTATCATTAATTCATTCATCATTTTTAAATGTTTAAAAATTAACTAATTTGATTAATAATATCACATAAATTATATTTTTAAGCATAACTCAATAACCATTACAAATTTCCATTGAAAAATTAAATTTCATCACCTACAAGGTTAATACTCAATGCTAAAACATTATAATGTACTTTATATGGAGTACACTTCGGTCACATCAGTATTGATATTGTTTTAATAAGATGATATGGTACAAAATATAACTAAATACATTCTAAAGTGTTTGTACCTAAACATATTAAGCGACTACCATTGAGTGACTTAACTAATTATCTATCAGTCTACCAAAACTAATAATATACCCACTACTTTAAAAAACTTAACCAAATATGATTTCATTCAATTGAACTTCCTCAATTTCCCATTTCTTGCTGTTAGCATTTTTAATTAAAAAGAAACTAAATGATTTTTAAAGAAGATTCCTAACAATATTTTTCCTTTATTACTCTATGTACACAACAAAAATCTCATCAATATTTAAGATTTGCTTTTATGACCACAAATAGATGAAGATTCATCTAGAGGATAGAAAAGTTAATGCAATTAGAAGGCCAAATGCAAGAGAGAGAAAAAATATAATTTAATAAAAAAAGATAAAAAAATTAAACTTAATCAAAAAATAAAATTGATAAGTCCAAAACATTAATTGACACTCCAACCATCCCATGATATGATTAATTTCTAAAATGATTGAAATTAGAAGAAGAATTTGAGAGAAAGGATGAAAGCAAGGAAACCCATGTATGAGAGAGTGGAAGAAAGAGGATAGTGACAAAAGAAAGTACAAGTTTTGCTTCTATCAGTCTCACTTATTCTCTTTTACTTTATAATCCTATTATTACATTACTTTATTATTTTATCACTACCCTACTTCAGCACGTTATTACAAAATGTTTTTTGGAGGGCGACATTCTATAAAGATGATGAAGAAAACAAGTACTTAAGTTATGTGATAAGTACCTAACAATTAACTTAGAAACAAATTTGGATATGGATCTAGTAACTTTTGTATTCTTATTTAAAATTATTACTCATTAATGTCAAACAATGATACTTGACAAGTGAAGTTAGATAAACAACTCTTAGAAAACTTTTTTTTATAATAATTATAATATCATTTTATTTATAAATTTGTTTGACTTTTGGATGCATGTGTATTATTAAAATCAAGTTAAACTGGTTACTTTTTTAATCAGTAGGGTGTCAAAATATAAACTAGTTTAATCATAATAATACTTTTTTTCTATATTTTATTCGATTAAATATGTTTTTATATTTTAACTTTAAATAAAAATTAGAATTAATTTATTTTCTCAATTTTAGAAATATATAAATTTAGTTAGTTTAATCAAATTTTATTATTTTTATTTAATGTTTCAAACATATTTCATGATAATAATGAAGTTATTTATTGTTTGATATATTTATAATGAAGTCATTTATTGTTTGATATATTTTTTTTAATATTAGTTAATAAATGTATTGAAAATTTTAAATAAATTTAATAAAATTTGATTAAAAAAATTAAATTAACATAATTATAAAAATAAAGAATTAAATTAGTTTAAAATTTCAAAAAAAAAATCTAATTTTTACTTGAGTTAAGAAACAAAAATATATTCAACTTTTTTATTTAAAATTGTTATTACTACTATTACTGTTTTATCACATTATATGATATAATTGATTATGTTTATATAACATAACTGATTATCATGTTAATTATAATTGATTATAGCATTTAAGCAAAAGTAAAGTAAGGGCAAAATTATAATTTAATGGATAAAACGGTTCTCTCGCGCAAATCTACGCATGAATAACCGTAGCAATAATATGTTGGTATTTTTTTATTGCTGCGAAAGAAAGTTGAGAATACCGAGAAAGTGGGGGAAGCAATAGGCGATGTCGACCTGTCGTGTCGTGTCTCAAACGTGTACCTAAAATAAATCACCTTTCACAACTGTTTTCTTTATCGCTCTAAAAGGTGTTCGTTGGGACACGATAACCAAGTTCACAATCTTAAAAAACAGAAAAGTACCCTTTTGAGTAGTGCAATTTGGGTGTTATGTTAGTTGGGTTTGTCCAATTTTTGTTAAGAAACAAAAAGTTAATACTTTTAATAGGAAATAAATCATATGAAATACCTATTTTTTATTTTTAATAATTGCATTTGTTGTCTTCATGCTGTGAAAAACTTATAACAAGTAAATTCAGTTTCTGTTCAAGAAAACATCAAATACGGTAGAAGATAAAGGTGTGTTTTTTTTTTCTTAAAAGAAAAGTGTGAGGAATCTTAAGATGCTAGCTTAAAAAGTTGGCGAGAAAGAGCAAAAGGCTTACATATAATAAAACAATAAATAATAGCGTTACGCTTGATATTGGCGTAAACGTGTATGACAAGTGACAGAGGAGCATTAAATACGCTGTTACCCTTGCCCTAATTGAGCAGAGGAAATCCTGTGACAGTGTTGTTTTCCTAAAGTTATCTCGTTCACCTTTGTTTCTCATCTAATTCTCAACTCAACCATGTCATCATCGTCTTCCCAAAGCCTCAGAATTGGCATAGTTGGATTCGGCACCTTTGGCCAATTTCTGGCCAAGACAATGATAAAACAAGGCCACTCTCTCTCTGCAACTTCTCGATCCGATTACTCCGATCTCTGTCTCCAAATGGGCATTCACTTTTACAGGTAAACCAAACCATAACTTAATACACATATCTTTTCTGTTTTCTTCCAAAATTCTCACTGACTACTTAAGATTTCTATTTTCAACCACACATGTTTTATCCACAAAACTCGAATTAAAACCTTTCTCAGAGAAACCGAGTTCAATTTCATTCAGATTACATCAATATGTACATACCATGCATGTGGTCTAGTTTGTATCGCTACACCCATTTACCTCAACTTTCCCAATGCGACACTTAGATCCACAAAAACCATTTTTATGTTGCATTTGTATGTTAAACATTATTGTTGTTGTTGTTGCAGGGATGTCAGCGCGTTCCTTGCTGCTGACATAGATGTCATAGTGCTGTGCACATCGATATTATCGCTATCCGAGGTTGTGGGGTCAATGCCACTCGCTTCCCTGAAGCGCCCATCACTCTTTGTTGATGTTCTTTCAGTCAAAGAGCACCCAAGAGAACTTCTGCTACGAGAGTTGCCAGTGCACTCCGACATTCTCTGCACTCACCCTATGTTTGGACCTGTCACTGGCAAGGATGGATGGAAAGGTCTCACTTTCATGTATGACAAAGTTCGGATAAGAAATGAAGCTATCTGCTCTGGTTTCATCCAAATTTTTGCCAGTGAGGTAGGTTAATAGCCTTTATCAACAATACCCATCAATAACCGAAGAAGAAAGAACCATGTTTTTGCACTGGGGCAGGTTAATTATGTTAATCAAGAACAAAGAAACACAGAGTTTGGAAGCTAAGTAACTTTAGACGTTGACTCTGCATCTGATAAATCAAGATATAAGATATATATCTATACACTCCTACAAGCAAGGTTATATGTCCCCATCATGGAATAAAGTTATCAGTTCTCATAAACATGGTCATGGTCATTATTGAAAAGTCAATTAGTAAACAACTCAATCTTCAATTCTCCCCTGTAACTAGTATGAACAGAGTCTATTAGTTTGGACCACCGTTGGGTGGTTCACGAATGAAGCCAGAAAATCAGTTGTGAATTCTTACATTTATTGTTTATTGATCCATTTCCTATTTTTTTTATTAGGGTTGCAAGATGGTAGAAATGACTTGTGAGGAACATGACAAAGCAGCTGCGAAGAGCCAATTTATCACCCACACAATTGGCAGGTATGTAGCCTTCCACCTATCTTAACAAACATTCGACAAACACATACATAAATTCTCACTGTATGCAACTCTTTTGCGGCTTCTTGATCAGAACATTGGCAGAAATGGATATTAAATCAACACCTATCGACACCAAGGGCTTTCAGGAACTTGTTAAATTGGTACACTTGTTATATCATTTCCCTAATTTCTCTAAAAGCTTTCCTTCGTTTTTTTACACCATTAGCCACAGTGCAACATGCGCTCTTATTTAACAAATTGAAATATACTTGCAGAAGGAGACCATGATAGGAAATAGTTTTGATTTGTTCAGTGGATTATTCGTGTATAACAGATTCGCCAGACAGGAGGTATGGAACTGCTAGCGAAATGCTTAAACATATATCAAGATTTATTTTTAAATCTTTATTAACTACTAACCAAGGACTTCAAGATAGACTAACGGACTGCCAAAATTATGCAGCTGGAAAACCTTGAACATGCCTTGCAAAAAGTCAAAGAAACGCTGGTTGAAAGGATGAACGAGGAGAAGGGTCAAGAAAAGAACTGATGTTATGCATAATTTTATATGAGATATATTCTCGAACAATCAAGTTTCCTCTTGTTCCAGTCATAAATTATTCCCATTTCAGTTTTACAGTTACCAAAATGAAGTCAACTAATAAACCAAATACACTTGCATATGTTCAATCTTGCTATAAAAATATGGGATGATCTTGTTCCCAGTATACACTGTGATTTCATGAAGCTAAAACACAGATATTTAGTCCTCAATGTCACCATTTAACTCAAGTGTGTTTCATTTTATCAACTTCAACTCCCTTAATTTTAAGCCAGATCTTCACTACCACTTCCTTTCCAAATAAACAAATTAGAACATTCTCTGGGGTCTTGACATGAGCTTTTTGGCTTTCTAATCAACCTATCCGCAGAGTATGTATTCCTTGACGTACAGAAATAATCTAAGCCAAAGGTTACTGCAAAGATATCGAAAGTTCACTGACCCTTGATAAATTGATAGTCTAAAGGTGTACAAACGTCAAACTCCATGAGAGTTCAAAACAAGTGCTCCTGAATTTTTATCCCATATTAACAAGACTTAACAAGACATATAAATACCTTTAGCAAAGAGTAGGTAACAACTTGTGTTGGTTTCGATTTGAGTCCCTTCTATCTATTCCACTTGTTACATTTATGAAGAAAAATTTTATATTCACCAAACTATGAAATGGGAAACATCAAAACGTATACAAGTGAGCTGTCGAAGGAATTGTAAGAAGCTAATCAGCAAGAGACAGAAAGAGATTATGATGAAAACAATAACCTATTCCTCTGTGCCTGTATTACCAGCTTTTCAAGAATAATACAAATTACCACGAAAAAAATGTCGCAACGTATTGTCACCACTTTTATTTTTCTATCTCATCAATGGTGGCTTCTTCTGCTTCGTTGCATAAAATTGCAGCACTATTCGGAGAATCTGATGTTGGCGACTCTGTCTTTCTAACTTGCAGGCCAGTAAAGCGCGCTAGGTCAATCCATTGCTGCAGCAATTCATGAAAACATCAAATTTGAAAACTCCAGTACAAATTTAGAAATTGATGTACAGATAAATATATCACATAAAAATGAATTATAAAGAATTATACTCCATTAATTTAAAACTACTAGATATATTAGATTATTAAATATTTTAGATAAATATCTTATTTTTAATTTTTATCTTTAATATTATTTCTTATTTATATGTTGAACTTAGTCTATATTTCTTTTATTATAAATAGAATATATTTAATATAAGGAATATTAATCTCATGTATAGTTTTTAATGTATTGAACAAAAGCTAATGGTACTCTCGAGGTTTTAGTCAGTTCAAATTATGGCACTTCAGAAAACCAAAGATGTCATTGTCTTTTCTTTTTTTCTTTTTCTGTATTTTGGTGTTTCACTAACTATAGTCAAAGAGCAATATTGGTCATTCACTAACTTTAGAAAACAAACGACTTATATTCCGTGAAATTAAGAATATTTAATGACTTTATAAATATTACTAAAATTTAGGAAGTCTAGTTTTCAATCATAAATAATTGAAATCCGCTAAAAGACGAGGTTGGGAACATTCAGCATTTGAAAGTGAACAAAAGCAGATTAAAGATAGGAAAACAGACTGACCTGGGTTCCCCAATAGGAATTGACAGTCCGTGCTACAAAAGAAAGCATATTTACAAAGAATGTCTGGGAAGCAAACTGTTCAGAAATCCGATGCTCCACTATCCCAGCAATTATCTGCCAAAAAAATATTGTAATTTCCGTACTAATGCAGAACAGATTAGAATTTAAATGGATACGTATATATAGAATATATAATATAACAAGGATGTAGTCTCAGATGAATTAGAGAAAATTACAAAATCATATATATATATATATATATATATGGGTATTTAGTAATATAGTACTTGGTTGGAAAATAATGGAGGGGAAGGAAGGCAAAGATTTTATAATACTTTCTTTTTTTGGTTTAAAGATTTGGATGAATAGAGAGGAGAATAAAGGGGAGGCAAAATCCTCATCCATATACAGAGAATTTGGAGAGAGGAGAAAGTTTTACACTAATTGGAGTAACTATCTTTCATTTTCTACAGACACTGGGTTCAATCTTGCATTTGTCACATATCAATAATAACCAAAATTTTATACAGCAGACATGTCCACTACATACCTGATAACGGAGATTTGCAGAAATTCCAAGAAAGCAAGCATATATGACAGCTGTTTTCAGTATTGGTGACCTTATAACCCGTTGCTCAGTGACAATGGCTGGATTAAGGAATTTACGGATTCCATATAGAGAATTTGATGAAGCCACGGCTCCAATGCTTGAAATAAATCCAACACTAGCAAGTTTTAGCCCACCAAATACAACTGATGCAATTCTATGATTGAGATTCCAGTTTGTTCCTGCAAGATTCTTTTGAAATGCATTGTCCGGGATGGAACCTAGAAGTCCCATTAGAGAACCAATGTTGTCAGGGGCTTTCATCTCATCAGCATATGAAAGGAATGACAAAGTTGGTGCAGGGAGCCACACTGTAAAAAAATCAACTACTGATCCTCTGATAGTGTCTGTAATAACGTAGTCAAGCTCTTGGAAAAAATTATCTTTCCGCTTTTCATATTGCGCCAACAATGTAGTTGTTATTGATATGGCTTCTTCTATGGCTAATCTGTGCAAGAATTTGGGATCTGCCAACAATCTTTCCCTGAAACCCTATATAAAGAAGAACCGGATGAAAAGGTAGGAAAAGGCAACAAAGTGATGAATTTTCTCATGATTAAAAGCAGAGTATTTTTCAAATAAAAAATTTACCCCGAAACGGTGAGTGAGTTCTGAAATCAGAGGATACTGCTCTAGATCAAAGAAGTTCTGCAAAACCTCTGGAGATACTAAACCAAGATCAATTCCCTTTTGAAGATCCTGAAATCAAAATGAAAATACAACCCATGTTCACAATGACAACCAATATTCGCATACCCTATTTAAAGTTAAATCACAGAAAAGTAAACAGATGCATAGAAAAAAGAACTGCAAGTAGTAGCACACCAGCAATCAAAGAATCAAACGCAAGTATGCAATTAATGCAATTTTAGTATCATCAGTGACCGTTCAATTATTCTCCCAAAAACCTTGGAACCCATGTATGCCAAGCTATAGACCAGGGTTACTTTATTTTAAGGGAAAGAAAACAGAAATAACAACTTCATTATCACAATTAACCCATTGGAAAAGTTTTGAAGTCGTTAAATCATCGTATATTGTTGCGCAAAGAATCTAACCTCAAAAGGAATATGAATTTAATGGAAAAGTAAGATAGCACAGAGAAAGCGCTACAAAATGGTGAACATTAAATTGAAATCCCCCGCACAGTTGGTTAAATTGAAACAATGCAAAACACAGATATCAATTAAAGGGATGAGGACCCTTTGTTTAATCTCTTCAAAAAAATTGTTTTTTGTATATTTCATATAAAGTTGAAACTATTTTATTTGGCAACAACAATTATAAAATATACTTTCATTATAAAAAGTAATTATAATTTGACTTTTTTTCAGCTCCTACTCAAAGTAGCTTCTTAAAATCATTAGATATGTTTAGAAGTAATTTTCATGGAAAAATTTGAAGCAAATGGGCTCTAAAATGCTCATCAAATACCAAAGTTATATTACATACAAAAAATAAAATAAAATTTAACAGTTATAGTAACCGCAAAATCTCTTGTTTGTATCACCTAAATGGACAATGAGAGAAAATAAAGGGCTAAAACTAGGAAGGAGGATATACAGAGCAAGAAAAGTAATAATCAAGCAAACTAGTGACGGTAAATGCTCACTAACCTGTGGTAGGGCATCTCGCCTCCGCCCAGCAGCATTCATTACGCGAGCAATCTCAGCACGATCAAAGCAATTTCTACTACAGGGTCTGGCAGCAGAATACCACAAAAAATCAGCCACGGGAACTTCTCCTTCTCTGCGAATGAATTGTCTTTCAGGGTCAAGTAATATAACTACTTGGTTTTTCTTTTGTATTTTTCCTGAAATTCTAGCTGGAACTCCAGTTCCTCTAGATCCATACGTAACATGGCTTGCACCAGTCACAACAATTAACATACCAGTGGACCCTCCATCAACCACATTTTGTAAGATAACCTGGGACATAGAATACTCATCAACTACTTTAGCCTGGGCAGAAAGGTATGAGCTCGGACCAAAAGGAATGGACAGATTTTGAGTACTATCGACTGAAGGTCTACGTGAGATAGAAGTAAAGCCTGATACAAAGCCCGACCCAGCTGGAGGAGCATAAAGTTTACGTTCAGCCTTCGTAAGCCCACGAATTCCTTCTGCTTGGACAGTTCTTAAGATCTGTTGATGACAAAAATGATCAAAACCATAATTATCATCTTTATGAGTCTTGAGTCTAGACCTAGCAATATAAGAAATGACCCTAATCCTACAGGGTGGAGTTAATTAGACGAATCAATTGAAACCTTTCCGCTCTATCAAAAACCAAATTTTAAGTAAAACATCTAATGAAAAATCGATTTAATGCTCCTAAAGTTTTCTCAGGTCGTCCCCTACCATTTCAACCTATTAGCTTCCCTTAATGACCAAACTATCTGAGGAATAATCGTATCATTTTTCTAAAATAAAGTGTTTATTTGACCTTTTGTTTAATATGGGAACCTTGAACAGTAGGAGCTTTTCAGGGCTTGTATTTTATACATCAAATATTTGTTGTCCTAATACAATTAAAATCGTTACAGCTTCCATTTACTAAATATCTGCTCCTACCTTTTTTCAACTTGTTGTAGATCAATTTGACAAGCACTTTGATTATCTAACATTTGCCAATTTCTCCTAATTAGCCACAACCATAATTTTCAGAGACAAAATAAATATTTGAAAGATTATCATGAGTTTGGAAAAAAAAAATTTGACGTACCTTCAGCGGAGTACCACAAGCGACTACACGGATTCCATTTTCACGACAGTAGCTCAGAATAGGTTCATACTCCTGCCATCTTTGAGGTGGCCAATGCAACGTATAAGACTTCAAGGTGTCTCCATCTATCCTGCATTGAAAGTCGAGTTTTAGTACAAACAATGCAGAATCACGGAAAGCAGTCTGACTAAGACAAAAGAAGCAGAGATTAACAGAAATATAGTGAGCCAGGAAATAGAGAGGCGGACAGAAATCTTTAACCAACAAAAAGTACTTTTCAATAATTAACAACAGTGGAAAATTTCTTAATTCAGGTAACAAGACATTCTGAAAAGAAAGTAGGAGCATAGCAAACATCACTAATGTAACAATTTTTAAAGTCAACATGCCATAGGAGCATACCATACATCTAATTCCATGGACTAATATTCACTTTAACAGGAAATCATTCAGAATCACACAACTAGAAGATTCTTCCTCAAGCCAACAATTGTAATAATAACAACAAAGCACCCCCAATTTACATGTTCGTAATCAACTCCATGCTGTTTGCTCAACTCAATATCTCTTTTATTTAACTTCTTCCAAAAGAATGGAACACACGAGTTGATTTCAGCTCAGAAGACAAATTAATTCATTTTGTCTTCTTATTTTCTGATCCTATAACTACTCATTGAAAAGTTAATCCACACAGGAATCACGCAAGAATCTAAACATTAATCACAAATTCAAAGGCACTATTACTTCTTGTCCATATACTGATTGAGCGGTTCCTGAAGATTAGAGGGAAAAGCTTCCAGCGCAAGAGACAGTTTTTTTTCCTTTTCCGAACAGCGCCTATTCAAATTCTTCACAATCTCAAGCTCCAATTCCCTATCGTCTCGAACCGGAACCTGTTCCGCTTCCCCCAAATAAACCACTCGCGCATTCATCAACTTCTCCCACACCTTCCCTTTCTCTTTCCCTATCGCCAACGGTTCCCCTATCACCGCCGCGTCGTAAATCCTCGACGTTATCACTTCCTCCTCCTCCTTTTTCGCCTCCTCCAGCTTAGGTGCTGTCGGAGCCAATTCCGCCGGCTTCTCCTCCGCCCTCGACGCCGACGATAACAGAACCGACGCGCCGGCAGCCAGGAACGGTGCCATCAGCACGCCGCGCCGGCTGCTCCGAGGTTGACTATAATCGCCACCGGAGCCACCCGGATTCGAAGCCGCGGCGACGCATGTGGAGTGGCGGACGGACAGGTTGACGCGGCGGCGTTTCGCAGTCCAGATGCGACGGAATTCATCGGCGGCGGCGGCACGAAGAGATTCCGCCGGGGCGTCACGTGAGGAAGCGGTGGCGCGAAAGAAAGGCACGTGCGGGAGTGGAGTGGCGAAAGAAGAAGCCTGAGTGTGTGGCTTCATTTGCCTTCAGTTGTGGCCTTCTCACCAACCGCAAGGTTTAAACTTTGTCACTTCCCCTTTTCTTTCTGCCACCACACAACAAAAGGATTCGTTTATTTTCAGCCTTTCAAGATTGCATGCATAATCATTAGTATTCTTATTTATTTCGGAAAAACTATTTTTTTAAATATAAGTTTTGCAAATTTTACCCTTTATATATTTGTTTCCCCTCATAAAAATTATAGGTTTGAAAAATGAAAATTAGTGAAACTATCAAAATCTAAGAAAACAGTGGAATATACTTTTTATTTTATGTCTAAAATTGAGTTCGTAATTTAGGTGGTGGCAATAAATTGAAGTAATATTATTTGATTTTATAATTGAGATTGTGACGTAAACTATAAATAGAAAGGGTGAGATTTGAATGTCTACGTGAAGCATCGGTGTCCATACGTGAAAATTGGAGTTATCCGTTTCCAAATACCAATCTTCCATTGTTTTGGAATTTTGTTTGAAGATAAAATTATCAGAGTCAGATGTTTCTCAGCTCAATTCTCAAATGGTGGCTGAAAACAATACTTCAAAAGTTTAAACCCAGGTGACGTCTCATTGTATGGATTTATATTTAATATTGCCAAATAATAAGGGGCAGAAATCAAAATAAAAATGCAAATTCCAATTACACGTTTGAAAGTTAGAACAAACTCCTTCTTCATAATTATGATTTAGTAATCACTTAATCACATTCCTCAATTTTTCGTCCATGTCATTAACAGTTTTTAAATTCAACCAAATTTCAAAAGAAAATCAAAATATATAAAGATAAATACACATAATTATCAGTATTATCATCTATTTTAAAAAATAAAAAGTATAATATGCAATGTCTTTGTCGGTGAATTCTGTGTCATTTTATAAAAAAGGTTAAATTGTAAAATTGAAGATGAAAATATGAAATAAATTGTTTAAGTCAATGTTTAAAATCCAAAATTCGTATAGAAGTAGGATCCGATAAATTTAAACAGTAGGGTTTGTATCCTTTATTTCCTAAAGTTTATTATCAACCTCTTCAACTTTCAACACTCATACAATATAGTTGGATTCATCTTTCTTAATCATCCTGGTTTTCATATGGTTAAGGTTATTGGAGTCTTTGTTTAAATAACTTATGTAAGCTGACAAAGTTACAAACCCGTATATTAAGTTTAGGACATCCCTAGTTGAAGACATCACATGTTTGAATTTTTTTCTATATAAAAACAATATTGATTTACAAAACTTATATTATTTGAGATTTTCTATACTGTTGGTAGAAAAAAACTAATAGAATTATCAATTTAGCCTATTGACGTAAATTTTATAAGAGGTTTTAATAAACTTGATTTTATATTTATATAAGAAAATTATTTAGCAAAATCCTGAACTAATTAAATATATTTAACTTTTTTATTAACTAAATATATTTTTAAAGTAGATAAGATATTTATTTAATTTTATTGTACAAAAAATTTATTTAAATCTGGATCAAAGTTAAGTAAAACATTTCAATTTAAAAGTTTAAAATAATAAATTTATCAATAATAAGTTTATAGATTTTTTTATTATGTTATTTTTTTTAATGCTATGACTTAAATTTATACTTAAATTCTATCTATTATTTCTTTCTCTTTAATAATATATATATATATATATATATATATATATATATATATAATATTTAGTAATTATAGAAAAATTTTAGTATCAACTTTATTATAATTAATCTAATATTCTTATATTTTGGTTAGATTTCATTTTTTTTTTCGTTTTTAAGTCTTTATAACAATATATTACGCACTGTTTTATTAAATGTTATAAAAAAAATTCCATGAAATTGATAAAATTAATAAATATATTATAGTCAATAATTTTATTAAACTATGTATTTTTTGTTTTATTTAATAACATAATAATAAGTATGATATAAAAATATTGATTTAAATATAATAAATTTAAACATATTATATTATTTAATAAAATATAATTTTATATGTGTATATTGTTTTTAAAAGTTAATTAGTATTGAGAAAAAATTTAGGATTGGAACTTTTTTTGATCCAATTTAAAAGAGTTTTCTGTAAGAAAATTTTTTCAATAATCATGAATCATGAATCAAGTTAACAACTCTGTTATACAACTCTTTGATTCCTGAAAAAAAAAATTCTTATTAGAAAAAATATGAGTTATAATGAAACATGTTTAGTTAAAAACCAAATTGTGAGAATTTTTGTCTACATTCAAATCCCTATCAAAGTAGTCTACATCACACATTACATAAATGAATTATATTGTTGAAACGCATAACTCTCTTTATATATACTGTGTATTTTCATTCTTACTCATCATTTAGTTTTACTTAATTAGTATTTTGATTATTACATTTGGACTTTTAATATGTTTTGGTTTTTATATAATTAAATTTCAATATTTATTAAATATAATTAATGTGGCATTTTTCATTAAATTGATATTAATGTCATTTGAAAGATAATAATGTATTAGTCCAACAAAAGTACTTAACTAGTAATTTGGTTTCATTATTTTTCTTCAGACTCAATTGAGATGGAGAAAATATGATTCATTTTCCATCTGTATTGTCTTTCATGTATTTTGGAAACAAATCCAAAATGCATAATTTGATTTATGTGTCTATCTTTTTTACAATGTAATAAACAAAAATAAAGATATTAGATTTGAAAGAGACCTCTTGAATATGAGAGAAACAATCTCACTGAGATTGTATAACTAAAGAAAAAAGAATTAGAGAAAAAAGATGAAATCAATTGAATAAAAATGTTTAAAAACAAAAATAATCATGTAACGAAATATAGAGACTAAATTACTTATTAAGTATTTTATTAGAGTGACATGGGATTACATTTGAAATTACGTTAATTTAACGAAAAAAAATAATTTTATTTAATAAATATTGTGACTCAATTGAGTAAAAAACAAAAAACAAAACAAATTAAAAATCTAAATCACTGACTAAGCTTTTTTATTTTTTTCATATGAAGTCATCAAAAAATATATTGTAGGTATGTTCAGAAAATCTTAATTCATGGATTTTTCTATTTAACGAGTCACAGTTAACACAATATCGTAAAAATAGTATTTAAAAAGGTAAAAATATAATATATACTATGAGATAATTGATGAACAAGTCGTTGTAATTCACCGAAGAAGACTATCATCTAAAATTCCTCTTATTTGAGATTAAATACTCGTATTAGAATATAGGGATAACAAGATCAACATGTTGAGTTTATTTAGATTCTGCATTCTTCTTGCAATAAAAAAACATGAGAACACAACAAAAAAATCTATCTCATGGAAGAAAATAGGCTTTTGGAAACTATAAATAAATGTGTGACAATAAAAGTCAGAAATTATTTTGAATAGTAATAAACTATATCACAATGGTTGACCATTTTGAGTTTTATTTACAGCATTTTTTTTAACATATTGCTTTGATTTATTTATACCGTAAGTTCTTCCTATAACATTCATTCCATAGGCCTCTTTGTAATTGATACATCCTGCTATATAAATACACATTATTATACACAATAGATACTACACAAATATACATTATTATGTATTTTCAGAGTTACCCACTTAATAGATACAAACTAATACACTTCAAACTACATATATACATAATGATAATTGTAAATGTTCAATAAACATAACTTCTTTTAATCACATTTTGCTCAACCTATGTATAACTACAGTCTTTATCTCTCGTATGTTGTTTTAATCTTAATTTTGTTACCCAAAAATTTGGCACTGCTTATTTTTATTTTACTAGTATCTTTTATAATAATTATTCCAGCCTCATTAAGAACTTCTTGACAATTATATATTCAAAGATATTTTTTAGCATAATTATAATTTCATCAAAATACATTTTCTACCCACGAGTTAATATGTAGCCTATTGTTTTATTTCATGATTTATTACCACCTTTTGTAAAAGCTGAACCAATCAGAATATAGATTAAATTTAATTAAAGAAGTTTTAATATAAAATAAGATGATTCGAGGGTAAATAAAATCGATCAAGTCCAATACACAAACAATCTCACATTGAGTGTTGGTATATAGGAAGAATGTTATTGTTAGGCCTTGGATGCTAACCATTACCTTGATCAATAATCTCAACATAACCAATCTCAGAAAACGAGATTCGGTCACTGTTTGGTCAGAATTTTGCTGTGAGTGCAACATTTCTATATATCGCACTACGGTATTTCTATTTCTGGTCCAGAATTTCAAAAAAAGTTTCCGGGAGAAACTAAACAAAAAGTAGCTAGCGATCAAACTCCAACAAATAAGATACATAAGGAAGGTCGTCTCGAATAGCTTCATTCTAGTACAATTTAAGCAATTGGTATACAAAGTATGAATTTTCAATTATTTGTCACCTATTAAAAACTTTTGCCAATATGCGAATAGCTCCCTAATTAAAAAAAAAAATGCCTCATGATTGATCCGAACAACAGGAAAAGGCCAGCTCACTTGATGTCATGAAAAGATGGCAAGACAGCAATAAGGGGGTCTCCGTAACCAACAGGCTCTGTAAATCACAAATAAAAACGTTAAGAAATTCATCACAGCTATGGATGAGTGTAAGTAGCAAAGATAATTGGGTTGTGCATTGACAATTATCTCTAAATATTGCAAAACAACGGACTAGGCCATCAATAAATCACAAAAAGCCATACATAGGAGAAATGAAGACCGTCCAGAGCTAAACAACGTTTTTCCATTCGCTCAGTAGTCAACACTAACTAGACAACATACAAAACTAACAGCACAACTAGCTATACATTGTAAATGACAATGAATTAAAGTAAACTATCAGGAACATCCCTGGGACTGATAGAAAAATTATACAAGATTCGAGATTTCCATAGTTTGGATCCTAGATTCTGATAGCTTGACAAAACATTTTCTATTTTCATTTCTTCCAATCACTAATAATTATAAGAGTGTCACATGATTTTTCACTTTATTTCTGTTTTAAGATATCTTTTCAATTATTAGAGAAAACAATAACTGAAAGCAAAAAATTGTTTTTAAACTCTAATAAGCCTAGATACTCAATACGACCCACATTCGGCGTACACAGGAAATTCCTAAAATTCAAGATACAATGCAGCTTGGATACATTAAGACAAAGACACACAACAGAGACATATATACACTCATAATATTTGTTAACAGCCATTTATTTTTTTGCACTAATTGTATATATGATCATAACAAAAACAACATAGTTAAGTATGTTTCGAATAATCATATCAGAATATAATATTTTCCCTGGAATATGCTAGAAACAGAAACATTTGTCCAACTCTATTGGCTCTCTGTGATTACCCAGTACTATTTACAGTAGATTCGACGATATATAGGAAAAGATAAAGTTCCCAGTAAGTCCGGTCAATAAATATGGAAATAAAAAATATGGAGGACATCCTTTGCATAAGTATAGTACAACATACTTTCTCTTCATTTTTGGAGTATCAAGGTTTCGTCGGTCAATCTAAACAAATCAAGCCTAACATTGCCATGTTTTAGTGTGATAAAAGCATGGCAGTCATAAAGCGATTGGGCATTCATTATACTATTGTATCATACCAAAGGTGGAAACGGGTGAGATCAGATCAGTTCAGACATTTTTTGTACTTGAGCTTGACCTATATCATTATTATTATTAAGTTCAAGTTCGGCCTATTTATTCATTATAAGTCTTAGACTAGCCTGTTCAGAAGTCTGGTCTGGCCTCCAGACCTTTTTACATGACTAAACAAGTCAATAAACCTAACTAGATCATCAAGCCTAAAATTGTTCATGACAAATTATTATTTTTTATGATAATTATTTTACAAATTATACCAATATTAAATTACAAACAAATAATAGGGTCAAACTATATGGACCTGATTCACATAGATTTGTCTCTTTTATTTTACCTTATTTTAACTTCTGTAATTTTATTCTTTCTTCTCTTGTAGCATATCTATACCTATATATAACGGTATACCCCCATTTAGGAGACATATTTATGTTTCTATTTTGTCATGAATTATATTTTAAAATTTAAATATCTTAAACCTCAACTATTATTTTGTTACCTATACAACTGTAAAGAAAAAGAAAAACAGTGGAGATAAACTACTCATCCACTTTAAATAAGAAGTACACAACACTATTACTCCACACAATACAATTATGCTTTTTTTTCCTGTCACGCAAATCAACAATATGTATTGTTTCGTCAACCTTGTTTACATTAGAATTATTAATTATACATAAAATATAAAACATAATATATAAAATTAAAATTAATATAAATAATAAAGTTTAACTAATTAAAAAAATGCAAACACACATGCACTATTGCATTTATGTTTCCGCTAGCAACTATAATATTTATATTGAATAAACTAGTCATTTTATTATTATTTAAAAGTAGAGGTGTAAATACGAACCAATGATTTTTAAAAGAAAAAAAAAACTTTTTTTTGTTGAGCTTGTTATTAATATTAATAATTATATATTTAAACAATGTGTTATATATAAAATTATTATGTAAACAGGCCAGCCTGGTAGGTTTCTTTTAAAGCCTAAAAGCTTAGGCTAGGTCTTTGACAAAGCATGTCAAAGGCCCCTTACTAGTTGCCTAGCCTATCTTCATCCCTACATATGAGTTGGACAAACTTCTCCATAAACATTTCTACAAAGAGAAGAATAGAAAATGAAATAATCTTCTCCATAAGCTAAAAATAAAATATGCACAAATTAATAAAAAAAAATGAACCTATGCATCAACTAAGTTTAATTTATCCAAAAGCTAATTTCAACTTTCCTTCCTATTTTTCTCTTCCATAAGTTCTCATGGAGAAGTTTATCCAAACATACCCTAACTGTCCAAATTGGTTAAATTCACTCTTAAAACATGTCTTGAATACAATGGACTCACAAGTATCTCCGCGACCTGCCACCTGCCACCACCACCCCTTTCCCAAAAAAGAAAAAAACATGCAATGCTTGTCATTTGACAGTAATTTGTTTCTTCCTTGCAACTAAGTTTCAAAATACTTGAAATCGGAACTAGTAGACTTCAAAATTATTATGATTGCCAAATCTTGTTCACCATATTTTATTACTGAAGTACACTATTCCTTTAACTATTCAATTTTGGATAAATAGCGTAGCTCTCTTTCTTTCCTCAAAAGCCCTGTATTGCATTAATGACATATCAATAAATCTATGCATTTTTTTATAATAGGGTCATAGACATCGTTATACCTCCATCATCAACAAGTAGCTTCAACACTTGTCCAGCCACATCAGTCTGCAAGATTTCAAAAATAAAAACCAGTTAGAAGCAGTAAATATCAAGGAACCACAATTACAAAAACTGAGAGATCACCTTAACCGGAAGTCCAGTGCCAAACTGATCCAAATAACCGATGATTTGCCCTTCTTTGACTAAATCACCCTAAAATTCAAAAAGGAAATAAATAAATTGACAATCATCATAGTCAGGCCAATTAAAGTGAAGTTCCCAAGCAACTTGATGAAGTAACTGTACCAAACAAAGTATACTAATAACAATAAGTGAGTACCAAAGAATATTTATTTGGCTCTGAGACTATCACTGTTGATTATAATCAGTTTTTTTTTGTTTCTCTTTCTAAGTGTTTTTAGTAAAAGACTTTACACGTATTCCGAAAGCCAACATATGCATGTTAACAAGGTCACATAGGGAGACTAGGCTGACAAGCAAGCAGGCTGATACATAGACTCCAACTATTATGTCTGCAGTATTACGTGGGGCAGCTCACTGAAGCTGGGCCCCTAAAGCAGAAACAACCAGTTTCACCCCAGCAAATCTTATTGACCAACAAACACATGTACCAAAATTCAATGGTGGACTTTACGATGAGAAAGCTCGACGCAGTATCATGTGAATTATGTGATCTAGTTCATAACAAATTGATGAGTATTGACAAGCACGACGCACCTCTTTACAGATAGGAGGTTGTCTCTTGCCTTTCACTGTTCTACCTCTTCGGAAGAAGCCAACCTAAGGAGAAAGAAAGATCAGTGATAGCAAACTCTACATAGCTCAAGCCAAATATAACTAGTGAAGGCAGAAGTTAAACATAAATTATTGATGAATCATATACCGTGGGAGATGGCACTAAGACATAAGTGGTGGTACCAGAAGCCTCCAATGCTGCCATTCTTGGTGATTTCTCCCTGAAAGAATCTATAAATGTATTTTTCTTTTCTGGAGATGATTTTGGAGGTGATGGTGGCAGGGTACCAGGTGCTGATTCATCCATTGGTTTAGATGGAATAGGCGGAGGAGTTGTTGGTGAAATGTTAGACAAAGGAACCTTTGTTGCTCCAATGTTTCGCTTAATATGCATTTCAAAATCTCCAACCTATAACAATAATAGTCAACTAAGGTCGTGTACAAGGTCATCCAGCTAAAAGCATGCTTCTTTTGATGAACCACACAGCTATAACAGACAACGTTGTATAAAAACAGAGCTGAGATGATACAAATTTTTAATCAAATTTGAACTGCAAAAAAAGAATTATAACGAGATAGGACATTAGGCACCAAGGCACCACAATCTCAAGTTGAAATTACAACATGCTACAATTTTGATTAAAAAAAACATTAATACCATTACCTCATTTTCTATAAGCGTGATATCTTGAGTAAATTAAGAGCATTCTTAGACAGAAGTTTCAACTCACAGTATATGACAGAGCTACAGACATACCCATCCAGCGACTGATTTGAGTGTGTGAATTGCGAATAAACAAACCATATAACATTCACGGAAGTTTTCTTTCTCATCCTTGCTGCTAAATTTAAAATATAGCACTTCCAATTTTACAAAAGGGTAAACAAGACGGAAGATCACCTTTACTTTCAGTTCAGCGATTTCAGTCTCATCACACACCTCTAATACCAAAGCCTGATCATAAGCAAACACGACATAACGAGTGATTTTATCAGATTCACATTCAAGCAAGGAAATTAATAATGCAATTATGCAGTCTTGGATAAACGCTGGCATACTAGAGCTAATTCCCACCAAATTATCATTTTTCACCAATAAAAATATGCTTTGCTGGTAAATAAGGACAGAATAGCTATAGACCTCAAATCCATTAGGAAAAGTAGCAGCTTGCAAAGGCTTTTTCTCCAACGAGCCTTGTGGAGTACTATCTGAAGAAGCTGCAAAATCTTAAATAATTGAGAGGTCAAAGAACTTGAATATAAATAAAAAAAATGGTTGAAGAGAAGCTATTCTAATAGCCAACTATAACACAGTTATATTATATATATATATATATATATATATATATATATATATATATATATATATATATATATATATATATATAACCCTCGATCACACTTTCTCAAATACCACTAATACTGAGCAACAGAAGTAGAACATTTCCTACTATTATTGTGTAAATAACATTACATTTTTACCTTAAAAATAAAGAAATAAAAATCACATCTTTTGTTTGTAACTTGTAAGAGTTTTCTTTTCTCTCTTCTCTGTTTTCTTTAAGTATAGAAGAGTTCCAGGAGATTATCTTAGATGACACAAACATATGAAATTCCAGCCCAAAATTTTTGCAATTGATTATTGTATTTAAAATCTCAATAATAGTCTTAAGAAAGTAAATATAAGTTAATTCTAACTTAACTTTACAAAATTGACTTATGAGGCAAGATTTGCACTTACCTATGTAATATAACTTGGCTACGTAATAGACTAGGGGAAACCCAAAAGTGGGTAACATAATAGACCCAACAAACTTGGCTACAAAAGGCTCTTGAATGACTTTGATACCATTTTTAAAAAGTGAAATTTAAGTCTAATTCAATCTCACAATTTAATAAGATGAGATTTGTAATTATCTATATATTATGATTTTGCCATATCTCTAATCGATGTGGGGTTTTAAAAAAAAAACACTTAAAATATATAACTAAGAAGATAATTACACTAAGACCAAATAATAGTATCAGACTTTTCTCATTCAAACAAAAGTCAACAAAAACAAAGAATAAGGACGTAATTCATTTCACGATCAATATAACCCACCATCACCAGACTTGGATGTGTTGATAGGTTCAGCTGTTTTTGCACATGAAACTAGTGTGTTGTTCCCCTTCACGTGGGAATTAATGTGCTTCCGATCATAAGCCAAATGCTGGATGAAAAGTCTACTTTTAGAGTTCCATCGGACATTGTGGATGGGAACTACAACTTGTTTATCACGGGAAGGTCGCATATGGGACATAGTGCCCATGGGATCTGAAATCCAAGTGTCATGATTAAGCATCTGACTGTAGTAAAATCATATTAAAAACATTGAACTGCTTAAATAGTATTGTATATTGAAATTCGACCATTTAAGAAGGCATTGAGACCCTTTCCAAAAGTAATTAAGCCTATTTCAAAGAGACATGGGAAAAACGGAACTCACTGTTCTATTTAACAGAAATAGATCAACGAAAGAATAAAATAAGCAACAAAACACGAAGATTTCTGAGAGTAAATAGGATCCAACATATGGACGCCACTAAAGTTATCCAAAAAGAAAAAACACACAGTCACTACTCATCTTGTGTTCTCCTATAGGACCCGATAGATGGACAATTACATGCTCTAAGGTGATTGTAGACCATCCTTTGGTTATTTGTAGAAAGATGAAAAATTATACAAATCAATAGCAAAAAATAATACTAATCACCTAATCAGTGGCATTCATCTAACTTAATGAAAAACGTCATGATCGTGTCGTGATTCTTGTAAACAAACGATACTAATCAATAGCATAAAACAACTCTATCGCTGCTACCTAATTGTCAAGTTCATTCTAAGGTTAAATTAAGCTTCACATATAACAGCAACGAGGAACAAGTCGCGCAAGCTAATACAACTAGTTATGAAACGTTTCAAAGGTTCCTGCAAATCTTAAAAGGAAAGTATCTACGGCATAACCTTTCTTTGAATAAAATTGAATAAATAAATCACAGTAGCAAAAACTCCACCCTATGTTCAGCATTTAATTCAAAACGAAAATAACATTTCACATAAGAAACGATATTTAAAGAAAGCAAGAAATGCGAAAAGTGCCTTAAACGAAAACCGTCCAATGTTTACAACACAATGACAAATCTAGCGAGCTCCTTCGCAGTTACTTTTCTTTCTAGCTCGAAAATCATAAACCTAATCCAGATGTATAGAATTCGTTTTCCAAAATCAAACTGCGTATGTGAATCTTTTCCCATTTCCGTCACACGTCGCATAAATTAAAGAACATAAAACAGAAAAATCGTAAACACAAAAGCAGAGATCGCATTCGGAAAGACACGTTCATAACAAAAATGCAGATGCAGATTGAGAGAGAGAGAGAGAGAGAGAGAGAGAGAGAGATACAGTTAAAAGATCGAATGGCAGCGGATGATTCCATGGTAGAGAGAGTTCGAGAGCGATGAAAGAACAGGAAAATGGAATAATGGGAGGGAAAAATGATGGAGGAGAGAAACTTATAGAGAATAGCGAGGTTGAGTGAAGTTAAGCCAACAAGGAAAGAGGTGGATAAATTAGTTGCACTCTGTCTCTTTGAGATTTCCGCCCCTCTAATCACCCTCTCCGTTCCAATCTAGGAAAGTTTCCTCGCTAATGTGCACCGGGGTGTGACTTGTGCCTCTCTCGTCCCTTACGTGGACTCTCCCATCGTGGCATGGTAGTTGGTGTCTTGGACAAGCTCCTTTAAAAAGGTTTATTACATAAATTCTATACCTTGTTTAAACTTTTCTAATTAAGTCTTTAAATTCATAGCTATATAATTGGGTCTTTAATTTTTTTATATTTTTTAATTAAATAATAGAAAATTTAATTGGATCTTTATATTTTTTCCTGACGATTTTAAGTTCTCATTAAATAATTCAGGAATCTACTTATAAAAATATTACAATTTGATAGCTTAATCATATTTTTAATTGAATGATCTAATTAAACAATTAAAAAAAGAAGTTGAATGCTATATTATATATAATTTAAAATTTTAACACTTTTTTTTTAATTTTATTAGACTTATCTGTCATGATTTTTGTATGACCTTAAATAAACCTATTTAATAAAATATACTTTCACAAAAGAGTATACACTCGCTCTTGGACAGTGCTTTGCAAGGATGTTTTCAAAGAAAACTACGTTAGCCTATCATCCCCACAAGGAACTCCTTATCATGTCACACTTATTCGCACGCAATATTTTAAATGAAATAGAGAATTAAGGATTCAATTCTCTTTTAAATTATTTTATATGTTTGTTCCAAATCTTCAAAATGATCAATGAGTAAAAATATATAAAATTTGAATGAAATTAAAAGCTATTTTATTAAAGTTTGAATATGTTTCATATATTTTTTTCTTTTAGTCAATACACCACAATAGTAAAGAACATAACGTTTTAGATGAGTAGAAATTGGCATTATTAATTGACAAACAATATTTTTTAGATGTTTTTGTTGTGATCCATATAGTTGTCATCGTTAATTTTATTGTATTCATTTTTTCACGATTTGTATGAGGTATAATTTAATAAATGACTCACATTACAATATTAGTGAAAAGTACGTGTGTTATTATTTTTATAATAATTTGGTCTTAGACGTGAGGCTAAGCAACATCAACAGTTACTATTTCTCGAAACTCCAACCTCCTAGTTTCGTTGTAGAAGGTTATGCGTTTGTTGGGCCAATAAGTTAACCATATCCAACCCCTTATCTCCCATTCTATTGTTTTTCCAATGGCTCCTTTGTCCACTTTCCACCACACTTTTTCTCCATATTCGTCGCCTGCGAAAACAATTCCTCCTTGCCTGGTGAAAGGTCGCATAGCACTTGAGTATCGATTTTTGAACCACGACTTAGGATTAATCATAGCAAACTTTGAAGGCTTTGATGAGAAAACTTCTTTCCCGTCCATACTATCATGCAGAAACCAATTCAAATTTGCACTGTACCCATAAACAGATTCTTCAAATTTCCAAGGCTTCAAACTCACTGTTGTCGACTCTCCAGCAGACACCTTGAGTCCCACAGGAACCGATGGCTCGAAAGAAGCTTCTATACTTTTGTCAACTTCGAATTCTTTCTGTGGGTTCTCCGAGGATTTCCCGACCGATAGGCTCAACACTTGGTCTTGGACAATAGGTGTTAGTTGTAAGGATATTCTCGACGGAAAATGTTTTTCAGCTGCATCAGCCCCTCTTTCTTTCATTAGAGATTCATTCACCAATTTTATAACATCACACCTGAAAAAAATATATCATTATTTTCAACTCTTGAAAACTTTTAAAGATAATCAAAAATAGTCTTTTCTTTTTAATACATTACCATAATTGTAAATAAACATTTTTTTTCTACATCTCTTTTAAAAAAATTTATTATTTTATATTAAAATTAAAGACAACAGAGTGGATCTCCTTCACTAAATTCAATTAGTATTTTCAATTTAATAACTCGCTTTTTTTAAGTTCAAAATTAAATTAAAAGTAATTTAAAATATTATTTTTTATTACATTATTTAGAAAAATGTTAGTACATACTAGTATTGTAGTTTAGTTAAATTTTAATTATAAATTATAATTGAATAATTTAATATCTAAACATATTAATTACTTTAATTTATCTAATTAAAATATTAATTAATCAACAAAATTATATAATTAAATATGTTTTTAATATTAATATATATATATATATATATATATATATATATATAAATATAAATATATATATATACGAAAAAAAATAATCCATTAATTTATTGGTCCATCTTTTAATAAGACAACCATATTTTTAACATATTTTGTTACAATAGATAAGATCAAAATAGGTCGAATTGACATTTAGTCATCTTAATAAAAAAAATCATTTTTAATTACACATTTTAGTATTTAACTATTATTATTTTAAAATTTGTTGTCTAAGGTTTTCTTTGTTCATGTTATAAGGTTAAAACAATGTTGTATTTTCAAAATATGCTACCAATTTGTTACAAATTTGACAAACTAAAGTATATGAAATAATAAAACATGTAAGAAAAACCTTAAATAATAAATTTGTAAATGCTATATAAAAAGGTGATAAAGTGCAATTTAACAATTTTTAATCTATTGGAATAAATAGTGACGGTTCTATTTTATAGTTGATGTGGTTGCAACTTGAATTTTTTTAATCCACATATTTTTTTTAAAGAAAAAACAATAGCACCCTATCATCAATCTAATAAATCTATTGAATTTATTAAAAAGAAAAAAAAGAAAACAATATATTATATATTTCAATTTTATATACTATTGAATTTTTTATGATAATAAAAATAATAGAATTATTATTATTAGTATAATTATGAAATTAAATATGAATAATTTTATAATTTTATCATAAATATTTTTTATTTATTTTTTTATATGATTTTATAATTAAAAATTAATTAAATTTTAAAACATGTCAAATTAAAATACGGTAAATTTTAAAAATAATAAAATTGATAATAAAAATATTTTGATTTAAAACTAATATTTAAAAATAAATTTGAAAAACGAATGTGGATATCAAAACACATCTTGTTTTTATGTATAAACAAAAAGGAAAATTTTCTTTATACATATTTTAAATAATGTTGATACTGTAAATAATTATACCACGTGAAAGACACTTATAATTTGTCCACACATAAATATTTAATATTTTTCAATACAATTATATACTTTTATAAAAGCTTGCCATATTTTTTTATTGCATTAAAAAGACTTATTGATCCGACGATAGAAATAATTATATAAAATTGAAATCGTTTTTTAATAATAAAAATGAATGATAATATATTTTTATTGGAGAGAAAATACCGTAATCAATAATTTTAATTAAAAAATAAATTGCATTTCCAAAATGATTTTGATTGGCAAAATATCATTAGTAAAAGACGAATGAGATTCCTAAAATAAACGTTTTACTTTTGATGATCTTAGAAAGAAAATAACCATGGTTTGACATTATTAGTTAGTACATAATATTTTATTATTAAAATGAACTGTAAAATGGAAAAAAAAGAAAAAAAAGTGACTTTTGTTATTTTCTAAATTTTCAATAACAACATAAGCATAAGCTAATAAATGGCTAATTGTTAACTATAAGTGTATTATCTGTTGATGAGTTTAGCATACCTTATGTTGTCAATGTCCACCATGATTTCAACCCACTCTTTTTTTATCGAGACTTTGTGATTGAATTGAAAAACAGCTTCCACATGGTGATGTTTGAGAGAGAATTGAAGTCTCTCACTTGCTGGATTACTTTTTGAGTTCTCAACATCCATGACTACGAGGGGGCAATACAGCTGCACTTTCCACAACCCAATTGCCGAAAGGGAATACGAAAATAATGGACAAGGTGTTCTGAAGGGGTTGTGATGTGGTTCTTGTTCCCCGACCCAGTTAGTAACTGCAAGGTTCACAGAGCGCATCCACAACTCTTCTACGTTAGAGCCTAAGAGTTTCATCAGCGTGATTGATGCTTTTCTTGACTGAAAACCTGTCAGGTGATCTTTCAGGTTACTAATACACCCAGAACGAAAATCTGCAGCAGGAGTTTCGTATATACAAACTAGGAACAAGAGAGTGAAGAAAGAAAGATTGAAAACGTCTGAAAGGTTGGGAGTGGAGTCCAGTTCTGGAAACCTGAGGAAGGAAGTGTTCTTGTTGGAGCCATAAAGAAGGATGGCCTGGTTGATATTGACAAAGAGACTGGAAATGGTTTCTTCATCTATTAACTTTTTTGTTTTGGAGCTTGCGTGCTTGAAAGGTTTTGAGGTCCAAAGATGGATAGGAGTGTTGCAGTCTGCTATAATGACAAAGCAGAATTTTGAGGAATCATGGTTTTTGGTTACGATAAGACTGAGACATGGTTGGCAAGAGGTTGAAGAACGTATGTTTAGTGAAAGTGGATTTGTTTCCCATTCTGAGATTGGTGGAAGCTTCTGAATCCAGCAAAACACATCAGGAAAACTGTAGGCCATGGATGAAGCAACTTGTACCTCTCTCTCTTTCTAATTCGGGTGCATGCATGTGAAGGCTTCACGTATTTGTAGACTCTTCCATGATTGTGGACAATGCAAATACTGTAGTGAAGGAAGAACAATATGAAAAAGAAAGGATCATGATTGCTACCATCATTAATAATTAGCTCCATGGAAAAAAGTAAGATTAACTCCACGGGTAATTCAACAAGCTAGAAACTATTTAGATCACTATCAAATGTCAAACACTGTACGTTATAGATAATATTGTACGTCTTCCCTACATAATTTTTATACTTTTGAAAAAAGTATATATGAATATATATATATATATATATATATATATATATATATATATATATATATATATATATATATATACTTACATATAAAGAATGTCAAATATACTTTTAACCATGAAAGTTTGTAATATTGGAGGAATTTATATTTATAGTTTATTTGAACTTATTTTATGGTATAAACATTTGTTTAAGAGAACTTATAAAAATAGTTTGCGATGTATCATAACTTATTTTCAATTTATTGTAATACTTTAATAACTTATAAAAACAATAACAACTTATATATGAAAATAATTTAAATTTATTTAATTTTCAATTATGAAAACAACTAATATATATACCCGATAAAAAGACTTGAGTTTATTATATATTTATATAGGCTGGATTGCTCTTAATCAAATTATAGTATAATTCTTATCTAGGTCTTCAATTTAGCAAATAGTTAACACTATAGCACTACAGCACCCGTTGCTTCATAGGTATTTGTCACCGTCATCTTTTTATTTGTAAAAGGACCACTGAATCATGGATATCCAATATCTACGTACATACAAAAATGGTAGTAGGGTAACGCTTCATGAATAAGGTAGTCTGTTACAGATGAAGATTCGTGTATGACAAAATGTTTGTTATTGTTAGAGCTAGCTGGTAACTTCATCATTGGGTCATATTTTACCTTATTTTCACATGTTTGATGGCATTGAGAGTGACGACATTTGTGCTTAAGAAAAATATGAATTCAGATTGTCGTTGATTAGGAAAAGATAATTACATGCACGTAAAGAGAAAAATCTGAAATTACTAAAATTGTGATAGCCAGACATTTGATTGATTTGAAGATTTAAGTCTTATCTCGTTTCGTTAATTATCTTTAAAAAAAGTGTAGATTTTGGTACTCTTTTAAAATATCAGTAATATTACACCAATCACGTCTCTTTGTACGAAAACCCTTCTCTTATGGAGAATAACATACTAATTAAAAGAAGAAAGAGAAAAATGTCCAGAAGTCCAAAGAAGAAGAAGAAAGCTTCTTTCGAAAAAAAAAAGGTAATTTGTTAGCATTGAAAAATACAAATCTGAATTATAAAGCAATGAGTCGCATAGCGAGTTAGTCTAATGTTTACGCCACCGAATATTTAGTTGTTAACGTTTAAAAGTAATTTGTGGTAGTCTCTTTCAAAGAAATTTCTGTCCATATTATCCCGGTCTCAAATTTTCTTCGTGCAGGATTTGGGATCTCGATAAGAATAAGAGACAGGTTCAATATAAGTTCATCTAAGATGCAATGTGAGAGTTTAATTTGTGTTACGTGAAAGGTTTAATTATAGTCACGTGTACATATACATCTAACATCCAATAGTGTAGGCACGCTTTTAATTTGATATTAATTATAATTTTGATTAATTATATGTGAAAGAGTTCAATCTACCACTTTTCTCATCTTTCTTTATCATTAAACAAACTATAACTTAAATAATATAACAAGAGATACATGATAAATTTTTATATTTTTATCAAGTTAATTTCATATTATTTAGAGAATGTGATATAAAATAATTTAAATACTCCTTCCAACCTTGGCGACACTTTTTAAGAATATAAAACCCTCACAAATAAGATTTCAAAACATGTATGGTCATGGACTTTAATGTCATTTGATGAAGTTAGGATTGAAATATCATGATCCACCATGAGATCGATAATGGAACATTTAGTCCCTTAAGCCTTCCAATAAAGATAATCAATCATTTCCCTTATATCTCGACTAGGACATATATTTCTACCACACTCAATATTTTCATGTTACTTAAGAATCGAGGTTTAAGACAATTTAAATAGTCTTTCTACACTTCGATACATATTTTAAGAGTAAAATCGAAATTTTAATCTCGAAAACAGACAATACTTTGAATGTATGATAATTGACCTTAAAGATATGTCACTCGATAAACTTAAGATTAAAACATTAAAAATAAAATTATGTTCAAGATTTAATGAATTAGTACTCAAGTTTACACACTAAACCGGTGAACTTTTAAAAGTTATCTCTATTATCTGGATATTTTAGAGTAAATCAATAATTCACGGAATTGGCAGAACTTGCAAACTTGGATTTGTATATTCGTCCTAATCAAATTTTATTAATTTAACGAGTATTGAGTAAATTTGAAGATTACATAAAACAAATTAAATCTCACATAATTAATTAATACTAAATTTAGTTTTTAAATATACGTTAATACTATCACCTATCTCATCCGACTTCTTTTAATTTTAAGCTAGAATAATTTACATATTTTCAGTAACTAAAGTATGTACGCATTGCACTTTTCACATTTTTCTTTTTTAATGTTCAGCAACTAATACTATGATATATTACTAAATATTTGCAGATACTCCAACGGTGTTTTACCCTTCTACGGGTCACATTTCTACTGGTTTTACTAGCTCCTATGTAAGAAAGAAAGTTGTATTGCTGAATTATAGCAACTGTTTTTACACATAAATAACAAATAATTTGAAAGGTTTGAAATTTCTTTAGAAAGAAGTAAAAAAAAAACATTAAAATGTTTTGGAGATATTAAACTGCATGTCTTCTTCCTCTTTAGGAATTCTTTCAAGGTACATCTAAAACAGTTGAACAAAAACTGTTTCCAGTTAAAGTTTGTTGTCATTTGAAACAAATCTTTCCAATTAATTAACGGTTAATCTCATTTCTGGATAAACTATAAATTTAGTTAAGCGTACATAAACCTTGGCATAAAAACCAGAGTTCCTGATTTAATTAACTTTCTTTTGCCCATGCTATTGTGGTGTTATCTTGAAGCCATTTTCCTCTTCTTTCCTCATTTGGGGAAGCCGTGGGCATATAAGTAGCTGCTATACCATTGAATTTTTCTTATGAGTTTGGCTTTTAGAAAGCCAAAGTGAAGACCGTTCATTTCTAGCAAAATGAAATTTGACCTTTGTTGTAGTGATTAAAAGCGTGATGATATTAGTCTTCCCATTTGGGTTATTTGTAGTGTACACACCTCCACCTTCTCTCGTGACAACCTTAACCCATTTCACAACTATGTCCTTGTCCTTCTCTCATGATAACTGTGTCTGTTTCATTGACCTCGTGGCCATAACTCACACCTACCATCCTTGACCTCACACAGAATAAACATAGTTATTTAGGTAGATGTGTTGGATTTGCATCGCCATTATTTTTCAACAGATTAAACTTTCTATTTCCTTTTTATATTTTGAAATATTAATACATTTGAGAAATGGAAAGTAATTTCATAAAATAAATTAGTTTTAAGTATTTGAATCACAACCATTAATATTTATAACTCACGGAGATTTAAAAATATGAAAACATTTTAATAATTACATTTCAAATGGGTCCCCAACAATCTTTTCCTCAAGGGTGAGTTTCTTTCACAACTACAAGTAATCATTTCCAATGAGATTTGAGTCCAGCCACAATGAGATTTGAGTCCAGCCACATAAAGGATTGATATTACTCTCTACCCAAAACCTTAAAGCAATATGTTGATAGGTCTTTCATCTTTATATACTACTTTACTTTCTCATTTTTATCTAATGTGGAACTTAAACTCACTTGATTTCTCAATAGAGAGAACATTTGTGTTATTGTCCAAAGGACTAACCCGTTTTTGTTAATTAACATACAATCAAATTAAGGTAGAATAAAATGAAAAATTTGAAAGAGATACACCCTTTCATTATGCATTCAAGTTGAAAAATAAGAATAAAGAAATTATTATTCTTTAAACTCAAGCAATTCATAAGTCATCCCTACTGTAGTCCCAATTGAAAAAATCAGAAACATCCTGCTGTAGCCCCAATTGAAAAAATCAGAAACACTTGCCGTTAAACAATCTTACAAAAAAATGATTTTATAATGAGTTTTGATCTTATAATTTTTGTCTTATCTAATTTTATCCAATTTTCACAAGCATAAAGGAATTGGTAATTGACCTGGAAAAAATCAGAAATACTTGTTGTTAAACAATTTCTTACAAAAAATGATTTTATAATGAGTTTTTATTTTATAATTTTTGTCTTATCTAATTTTATCTAATTTTCACAAGCATAATGACATCCGAAAGAATTGGTAATTGGCCTGGAGGGTTTTTTTTAGAGATGATGATTCAACATATGCAGATGATGAAATTAGAGAAATTAGTGAAGATGGTGAAATTGAAGAGATCTTGAATGAACCTTTGCCTCAAGGTGAATATGTCAATGACTCAACTCTTTAGAAAGACAAATTGTTTAAAGGCAAGTGATATTATATATATATATATATATATATATATATATATATATATATATCCTAAAATTTAATCTTTGAAAAATAAAAATTATTTACTAAAAAAAGTTTAAAGGGTCTTATTGAAAGTTTTCGTTCTTAGAACATATATTAAGAATAATCAAAGTAGATTCTAAATATAATAAAAGAGTAAATAAACTATCGACTAGATAATTATACATAAATAACAATATTATGAATAAGTTGTAAAAATAATGACAACATTTTAAAACCATCTACGTGTTATTTTGTAATTGATTCATATTGGTGTTTAGGATTATTATTATTGATTGTGGAGCAATTTTGAACCAATCACAAAATGATACGTAGATAATGTTAAAATATTATTAAAGTATCATTATCGAAATAATAATATTATGAATAAGTTGTATGTATATCAGTGTAAACAAAATCACTATTCATCATATATAGTTGATCTTTGCCACCAAATTGCGATTTAGGAGGACTGTGGATGGGGTCAAATGGCAGTGAATGACGGAGAAGACGACGCCGCAGACGCAGAGAGGGAGGAGGGTGAGGATGAGGGAGAGCAAGATGAGGGTGGTGTGGCCCTTGCGTTCGAAGAGGTTGAGTTCGGAGAGCTTGGAGTGGAGCTTCCGGAGTCGGAGGAGGCGACAGAGACGGCATAGTCAGAGAGGAGGAGGCCAGTGGAGAATGCGGGGAGGAGGGCGGCGACGGTGGAGGGCGGGTGGAAGGCGAGGAAGGCGTTAGTGGCGTTTGTGCCGGCAACGGTGAGAAGCGGGAGGGCGTCGTCGGGATGGCGGTGAAGCCAGGAGGAGACGTTGTAGATTTTGCCATGGATTGAGATCCACGCGTCGTTGCGCAAGTTGTGTTTGCGGAGTTCGGAGGAGGAAATGTAGGTTGCAGGAGGGTCCATGGTGTGAGAGCAGAGTGAATGATACTCTTGATGTCAGTTGTTCTGCTTGGATGGACTGGTTTCACGGTGACCTGCAGTTTCAAGTGGAGCATCATTTGTTTTCCCGACTACCGCGTTGCCATCTGAGGAAGATCGCGCTGCCATTGGTAACTTTGGCCTAATATTACAGTTTTGGATCACAACTGCAAAATTGCCAAAGATGAAATCAACTGTGCCATTGATGTTACATTCTCTGTAGAATTGACAGTTGGAATAAGCATAGAGAGTATCGTGATATGCATCAATGCGGCACCTATAGAAAACTACTTGATCCACACTTGTCATTACTGCTTGATGCTTCTGTGGACCAGCACTGTTCCTTAAACCCATATCTCTAGCACCCAACAAAATATTTCCTAGTCATCCAAAGTGTGTTTATGAAATGACAAATAAACGGATGACGGATGTCAACATCCAAACAAAATATTGCAATACTACGGTTGGACGGATGTCAACATCCGTGGACGGAGATCGACATCTAGTGACATCCGTTTGTCCTTCAACGAAGGTCCATATCTGTCCACGGATGTTGATATTGGTCCTTCAACGGAGGTCCATGTCCATCCACAGATGTTGATATTCGTTTAATTCACATCCATTTAAATATTAGGTTTAATAGCCAATTTAGTCCCCACTTTGGTTGAAAAATCTCAATTTAGTCCCTCGTTATAAAAGTGTTTTACATTAGTCCTAACTTTTAAAATAGTGGGTCAGATTCGTCCCTTTTGTTAAATATAAGTTAACGAAATTAATCGATGATGATGTGACACAGCTTAAAGCTGATGTGTTAGATTGGTCCCTCGTTAGCTTTAAGTTGTGTCACATCATCATCCATTAATTTTGTTAACTTATATTTAACAGAAAGGACCAATCTGACCCACTATTTTAAAAGTTAGGACTAATTCAAAACACTTTTATAACGAGGGACTAAATTGAGATTTTTGAACCAAAGTGAGGACTAAATTGGCTATTAAACCTAAATATTATTGAAGGAGAAAAGGATCGCCATGACATGCAAAATCTACGGCCCATGTGAGCCAACGACGAGTACAAGTGGCCTACACAGTCCGTAAAACAAAATGGGAATTACTTCCTGTACCCCTAAACTTTCTTCTTGCACCATCATTAAAGTTAAATTCCAATAATAACCTTGATAAATATTTCATTTAACCTTACTTTTTTCCCACCTTATTCTTCTTCTTCAAAGTGAGGCTGCTGCTGGTGTGCATTGGTGGTGCGGCTGAAGCAGCTGTGTGCAGAGTCTTTGAAGTCAGTGGTGCACGCCAGTCTCGACGTTCGTGATTTTCCGATGAAAACCCATTTTTTTCAGGAGATGGTTTGTCAGAGAGTAAAAGGCAGAAAGGGAGAGGTACATAGAAAAGAATTCGGAGTTATCTAACTGAAAAAACTTTCCGAACAGTTTCGAAACCACCTTTCCTGTACTTGTTTCCAAGGAAAATTGTTTTCAACGTAATTTATCATGTAACCAAATACATACATACATTCTAACTTAAAGCAATAATCAAAGAACCTAGTTATATTACTGTACTTTGTTAAACAATATTTTTGATATAGAAAATTGATTAACAACTCTCACTCGTCTGCGTATACATAATATAAGATTTCTTTAAGATTATTTTTACTCGTTCTATGATAAAAAGGTAAAAGTTTAAATTACCAAACTAAATTATTAAAAATTATAAACTGAATATAAAGAATAAGTTAAAAACTTAGTGAAATTTAGTATTTAAAAGTATATTAAATAATATGACACTAACATTTCTTTACTAGAAACTGTCCTTGTAAAAAATATTTTTAAAAACATTAAATTCTTAAAACAGTTTTTAAATTTATTATACCAAAAGTTGAAAAACTTTAAAATGAAAGGTGATTGTTGAAATGACCACTAATTTATGGAGAAATTTTGTTAGCACACTTCATTTACAATAAAAAAGAATATAGATAAAATAATTATGATAAGAAAAATAAATTACGAAATTTAAAAGATGGAAAACATCTATTATAAGATGACACCAAATTTATTACCAGGAAAATTATTTTTTATATTAGTTATTTATTATTTTTTATACATAGTGGTAAAATTTTTAAATCACAAATCAGTTTATATACGAAATAGACATGCCAACATGGTTTTATAAAATTGATGTTGTATGTCTAATTATGGTTCAAAATACAAAAGAAAGAAAAAAAATTTCAGTTGTTTGCCAACATAAATGTAAAAACTAAACATATTACATTAATTTAGTATGTCACTTTCTATTTTAATTTTATTAAATGATTGTATTTTGCTTTTATCTTAAATTTTATTTATATAATTATAAAAATTTTGTGCACAGAATAATCAAACAAATGATAAAAAAATGTAAAGAAAGGTAGGTCAATATATTAAAAAGTCTTTTACAAATTATATTTTTCTGATGTTCTAAATCCCCAAATCCACTTCGTAAGTTGTTTCCATCTAAATTTGTTGTACTATAAAAAAACGATAACTGTCTTTTAGAATTTTCCAGTTTTTCAAGTTTTTAGTTGATACATACAGTGTTTTCTTTTGTAAAATCAAGTTATTTTCTGCCGGTACTTAGTTGTAATAAAAATAATATACATTCAAAAATATCGACTTGAAATACCAGTACTTACTAATATTATTGCTACTATGCATAAAAAAAAGTTATACGTTATAATCATAATATGTACTTATTGAATCAAAATTATTCTTGCAATTTTTTTTTACTTCACGAATTTTTATTAATTGATATTCGTGTTCCGAATCCCTTTTCATTGGTGGAATACTTACAAAAATTTCTCCTCAAATTAGTGTTATAGATAAGAGATTTTAGCTAAAATTATATTAATACAAAAGTGAAACATGATTAAAATAATATTTATAAAAGTATTTTATTAATTATAGATTCTCATCTTAATAGGTCTTAATTATAAGCGAATTGATCCATAGGTCAAATGATCAGTTTATATGTAATAATCTATAATATTTTTTTCTAAGTTACCCAATACGTTTTTTATAGACAAATAAGTACATATAAGTGACACTCAGCTCCAGTGAGTGTCCATTATGCAAGTGTCATATTAAATTTAATCATTTAGAAATACAATCCTTAGTTTTTAATATTTATATTAAAGTGTACTGGTTACAAAATATTTGGTAACAGGTATGGGATATATGGTATCCTATTTATATTTAATTAACCGATCATCTTAATATTATAATTAATAAAATCTAAAGATCTTCAACCACGTACTATATAAAATAAGACACACACGCATTATTATTCTAAATTAGAACATAGAATATGATTTGGTATTATATGGTATCTCCATACTAGATTGATTATAACAGAGGCATTATATGTGCTAAAATAATTTAAAAAAAAAAATGTGAGAAGACGAGTTTTAATAACGGTCTGAGGCCTACACTTCTGACACCTTAAAAGGGAATATAATAGTTCTTTCCTACGAAAAACGACATGAAGAAAGTGTCAAAAACTAAAAGAGATGGATATTAAGGTCGTTGGAATTAACATTGTGGACCTATAAGTACTATGAACATGATGATGAAGACCACACTTCTGAGTATTGGGACAGCCATCCATGATATCAATTTTCTTCACTCTTTATGTTTCCTTTTTTTCTGATACTTTCTCTTCCCCAGTTACTCCCTCTCCCTCTTCACCACGTGACACATTTCACTCAAACTTGAAGATGCCACCACCCCATGTTCATGTCAGGCAAGCCTCTACAAATTATATAAAATCATTAGAAACAGTGTGTCCAAATGAAAGCAAGATATGGGGAGAAATATTCACTACATTCAATTTTAGTCTTCCGAATAAGAAAATATAATTCTTTTATATTTTACAATAAATTAATATCTATTTTAAAACGTCTTGTTGTTTTCATCTAGTGATTCGTCTAAAATTTCTTTAATTTTTACTAATCTTGGTATGATATGTAATAAGGGTTAATGATTTTTTAATATAGTCTTTACTAGTATCTAAAATTTGTCGCACAAGAAAAAGTGTGAGCATATTAATAAAAAAATGTAAATATAGATGAGATATAAATACTTCAGAATTAAGAGCAGGTTTTGTTCTGAATTACCGAATATTTTATGTGTGGGGAGTGGAAGCAGAAGAGGATGAGGAAGGAGCCGTTGGGGGTGGAGGGGCGCGGCTTCTGCAATAAAAGAATAGCGCGCCATCATTTTAACTTAACCCTTCCAACATATTATCGCACCACTTTACTAATACTAATGCTCGTCAATAGTTTCAACTTACAAGAAAACTAGCCGTTGCTCACTGTTTCTCGCAAACAAAGACAACTCTGCATTCACTCTTTCTCTCTGTTACGCTCTCAACCCCCGCGCGCACCTACACTTCTTTATGTCATCACGTGATCCTTCTCCTTCCCTCTCTCTCTCTCTCTCTCCTCACTACAAAAACCATTCTTCAACTGTTCTTGTCTATCTCCACATCACTTCCAACACACACTCCCTCTTTCTGTTCCACTGATTCAAAATCATTTCTTTTAGTTATGGTAGCCGAGAAAACCAACGTTACTACCTCTTGTCAGTTTTCTCAACATGAAGTAGGAAATGCAGACCATGTTTCTGACAAGAAGAAAGAAAGATGGAAGAAGACTCCGTCCAAGGCGCACAACAGCCCGTGTTCTTTTTTGTTTCTCTTCTGGGTCTGGACTCTTGTTCTCTCCACCTGTTTGAAATCGGTTTTGTGCGAAGATGAGGGTTGGGATGGCGTGGTTGTGACGGCATCAAACTTCTTAGCACTTCAAGCGTTCAAGCAAGAGTTGGTTGATCCCGAAGGCTTCTTGCGGAGCTGGAATGATAGTGGCTATGGAGCTTGTTCCGGAGGTTGGGTTGGTATCAAGTGTGCTAAGGGAGAGGTTATTGTAATCCAGCTTCCGTGGAAGGGACTGAGAGGGCGTATCACTGATAAAATTGGGCAGCTTCAAGGTCTTCGAAAGCTCAGTCTTCATGATAATCAAATTGGTGGTTCAATCCCTTCCACTTTTGGACTTCTTCCTAACCTTAGAGGGGTTCAGTTATTCAACAATAGGCTTACAGGTTCAATCCCTTCTTCTTTAGGTTACTGCCCTTTGCTTCAGTCTCTTGACCTCGGCAACAACTTGCTCACAGGAGCAATCCCTTATAGTCTTGCCAATTCCACCAAACTTTATTGGCTCAACTTGAGTTTTAACTCCTTCTCTGGTCCTTTACCAGCTAGCTTAACTCACTCACTTTCCCTCGCATTCCTTTCTCTTCAACATAATAATCTATCTGGTCCCCTTCCTAACTCTTGGGGTGGGAGTTCTAAGAATGACGAGTTCTTTAGGCTTCGAAATTTGCTCCTAGATCATAACTTTTTCACTGGAAACGTTCCTTCTTCTTTGGGTGGCTTAAGAGAACTCAATGAAATTTCCCTTAGTAATAATAGGTTTAGTGGAGCTATACCGAATGAAATAGGATCTCTTTCTAGACTCAAGACACTAGACATTTCTAATAATGCCTTGAATGGGAGCTTGCCTGCTACCCTCTCTAATTTATCCTCGCTTACACTGCTGAATGTTGAGAACAACCTCCTAGAAAATCAAATCCCTGGAACTTTAGGAAGTTTGCACAATCTTTCTGTTCTAATTTTGAGTAGAAACCAATTTAGTGGGCATATTCCTTCTAGTATTGCAAACATTTCCACTCTTAAGCAGCTTGATTTGTCACTGAATAATCTCAGTGGAGAAATTCCAGTCTCCTTTAACAGTCAACGTAGTCTTGATCTCTTCAATGTTTCTTATAATAGCCTCTCAGGTTCTGTTCCCCCTCAACTTGCCAGGAAGTTCAACTCAAGCTCATTTGTGGGAAATATTCAACTATGTGGATACAGCCCCTCAACACCATGTCCTTCACAAGCTCCATCAGAAGGAGTCATTGCACCACCTCATGAAATGTCAAAACACCACCAGCATAGGAAGCTAAGTACCAAAGACATTATTCTCATAGTAGCAGGAGTTCTTCTCATAGTCCTGATCATGCTTTGTTGTATCCTTCTGTTCTGTTTGATCAGAAAGAGATCAACATCAAAGACGGAGAATGGCAGAGGTGTAGGGAGAACTGGAGCTACGAGGGCAGAAAAAGGAATCCCTCCTGTTGCTGCTGGTGATGTTGAAGCAGGTGGGGAGGCTGGAGGGAAACTAGTGCATTTTGATGGACCAATAGCTTTTACAGCTGATGATCTCTTGTGTGCAACAGCTGAGATAATGGGAAAGAGCACCTATGGAACTGTGTATAAGGCTATATTGGAGGATGGGAGTCAAGTTGCAGTGAAGAGATTGAGGGAAAAGATCGCTAAAGGTCAGAGAGAATTTGAATCAGAAGTCAGTGTTCTGGGAAAAATTAGACACCCCAATGTTTTGGCTCTGAGGGCCTATTACTTGGGACCCAAAGGGGAGAAGCTTCTGGTTTTTGATTACATGCCCAGAGGAAGTGTTGCTTCTTTCCTACACGGTAAGTTTGATATTGCAAATAGGGGAAAAATTATTTAGTTCTTTAAGCATTCACTATTCATCTTGCTATTGTGCATAATCCTTTAATTCAAACTTCTATTAGCAAAATTGCGGATTACTAAAATGAAACTTATTTCTGATCGTAGAATAACACAGATAACTCCTAAGTCATTTGTTTTATTAATATAGCCTACTATAAGTCAAGTATTTTCTTTTTCATCTTTATGCAGGTAGTGGAACTGAAACATCCATTGATTGGCAAACAAGGATGAAAATAGCACAGGACATGGCTCGTGGCTTGTTGTACCTCCATTCCCAGGAGAATATTATACACGGAAACCTCACATCCAGTAATGTACTGCTCGATGAGAATACAAATGCTAAAATTGCAGATTTTGGTCTTTCTAGGCTGATGACAACTGCTGCTAATTCCAACGTGATAGCTACTGCTGGAGCATTGGGATACCGCGCGCCCGAGCTCTCCAAGCTCAAGAAAGCCAACTCCAAAACTGATATCTATAGCCTTGGTGTTATCTTGTTAGAACTCCTAACGAGGAAGTCACCTGGGGTGTCTATGAATGGATTAGATTTACCTCAGTGGGTTGCCTCCATTGTCAAAGAGGAGTGGACAAATGAGGTTTTTGACGCGGACTTAATGAGAGACTCTTCAACAGTTGGCGATGAGTTGCTGAACACATTGAAGCTCGCTTTGCACTGTGTTGATCCTTCTCCATCAGCACGACCAGAAGTTCATCAAGTGCTACAGCAGCTGGAAGAGATTAGACCAGAGAGATCAGTCACAGCCAGTCCTGGGGATGATTCTATAATATAGGACAAATTTTGCAGTGATATTTTTTGCCTTCAATATTAAATGTTCTACAATTCTTTCATTCTTATATTAATTTGCCCGTTTGAATACTCGAGTTTGTACATACTACATGCTACAATAAGGTGGCTTACCTCTGCCCCAAGTTGTGTGTAATTCTGTTTCCTTCCAAGGCACGTAATAGTTGAAATGTGCTCTCTCAAGAGCATCATTGTTTCTTCTGCAGGATTCTCCCAGCTTCTATTTTCTCCCATAAATGCATTATAAACGTAACTGCTGTCTTCTTTGTTTTTTTTATCCCATTTTAAGTAGACGCCATAATGCTAAACAAAAAGTATATGATATGAAGGAAAATCAAACATGTTATTAAACAAAAAGTAGTATAGATGAGTTTACATGCAGGGCAAATTGCCCAATTTGCATCCCCAGTGCTCAAATATTGAACCTTATATAATTCTTGGATTACAAACTACAGTAATTGTTATGAATAAATTAATAGCCTAGGCTTCCTGAAGATTTACAAATTACAACGTAAGCTTTCACCGTCAATTCTTCCAAGTTTACTCCTATTATTACTGCAAGCCTTATACTGTCATATCCTATATTATCACAGCATCTTCCAAGACAATGCCTCTCTACGCTTAAACTAATTTATATAACCTATCTATTGTGGGAGAAATAAACACTCAACATATGTGAACAATACGAATCACATCTTGAATTTAAAGCCTCTCTAACAGCTAGAACAAGCAACACACCCATCAAAGGGAACTGACAGTTAAATAAGGTGGAACCTGTATTGGCAGCAAGAAAGAAAAAAACCACCCTCTATAATTCCAACTTCAAAATTCACTCAGTAAAAAACACACACTAAATCATAACATAAAGACAGACAAAAAAGGAAATCAGTTTTATAGCACTAATTTGGCGTGTTCAAAGATTGCTAAATACATTAGCAACAGACACGATGTAAATTATTGATGGCATAACCTTGTATTCACTGAAACCTTCATACAGAAGGAAATATTGATTGCTGGCATTGTTGCTAGGTATATTCATGGTTTTATCCTGCAACATGGAGAAAATACAACTCATCAACACCAGAGAATGGTTCTGTTCATATGAGAAGATCCATCATTGTGAAATTTCCTCATGCAAATTAACATAAAAGCTAAAGAATGTTACCCAAATGTTTGATCGATTTGGTGTTGAACTCTTTACTAGCTTCAGATTGCCACATTAACATGAGTAAAGATGTTAATAGTTTGTATATTGAAATTCATCCCATTTTAACTTGATCCATCATAGTGATGCGAAAGCACGAGTCTATGAGTTAGCAGGACAACTCATTATTATAATTATTATTTATTTTGTCTATTTATATATGTATATATTTTAAAAACACACTTAATCATATGATTTTTTAAAAATATTTAATTGATTACTTAATATATTTAATCGAATTAATTAAAATAGATATTATATTTACATATTAATATGAATTATAAAATTTTAACTAAGTTTGCAACTTTTATGTGGTACCGAATAACTGCGTAAAGATGGTGCTTGTACAGACCAAAACGTTGTAAGCCATTATAGTGACTTTCGACCTCTCCCAGGTCCACAAATTCCAAAGACTAATGGACTTGTCAGGACTATCACTATGAAAGCCCAAAATGCAAAAACAAAAGCTTCTACGCCATTATAGCGACACACCACCTCTTATGTTGACCCTGTGACTAAAGACTATCACTGAAACCTAGCTAGCTATCATACCTTCATAAGGGTAACATGCATTTTACCAAAAAATTAAGCAACATGATGAGTTTGTAAACTTTTTTAAATTCTCGAAATGCGGTGTACGTTAATCAAGAAATTTGGTACCCATTTATAACTAACCATGAAAAGGAACCCACAAATTATACTTAAGCCTTATAAAAATTTAGACGTAGGTACGTTATCGCTAAGGACATGTGGTGTAGTTCTTATTTTTGCCTTTCTTAAGAATGTGACGAGTCAGTAACAAACTCTACCAACTTTGTATAATGCAATGTCATGATTTGTTGTTCAGCTATCAAATCTCAATTTGGTTTCTCCCTCTCTTTTTATCTTGAAAAAGTCTACGAATCACCTTCATCTTTTGCTTCACACGCTTTCCTTCTAACGGTTTGTCTGACAACCAACCAAAGCTAATAGCTTTTAGTGCCCTTGCTCATGCCATCATGCATCAATCAACCCATTTTATCCCAATTTACACACAACATTCACACTATACCCTCTTACACAGATTAGGTCAGACACAAACCATTGCATCATTCCTTCTGATTTAAGATTTGTATATTTTCTATTACATCATGCGATAGGGACACTAAATATCGTACACCACTCCAAAATTTGTCGCCGTTTACCGTTGAACATCCTCAAATACTCATCAAATTTAGGTTTTGTGTAATATTTTTATGGTGTTTCTTTAAAATTCTCCCTGATATTGTCAAACATTTGAAAAACTGTGAGCTATGAGTTTAGTTGAACATGTGGCAGTATATGGTGACCTAATGTTCCTCAAAAATCAAAACGATGTGTACCTGGTACACACAAGTACGTATCTTTTTTGAGTATGACATTCTTGTGCCTCTAATTCTTGGAAGATCTCATCCACTCTTGAAAGAAAATTAATTAAATCGTGTTGGGCGACGGGTCACCTAATTTATCAATTAATGCTTCCGATATATTTTTCATAAGTATATCTAACTAAGTTCTTGTTAGATGCAATCAAATCACTTTTGTTAGTTATAGTTCTTTTATTTTATTTGCTACACTCATTATTATTAGTCTACTGTACTTGAATATATCCATCAAAATTAGTAGCCTAAAGGTATAAAGAATTGGTGAATAACAACTAGACAGTTTTACCAGACGGAAAAAAAGAGGGTGACCTACAATGAGTTAGAGCTTCACGACGACCACCCTTTAACTCCAAACTAGGCTGAAAAAAATCAACAATCCTGAAGAAGAAAAAATAATAAGATAATACCCGGAAACAAAAAATTAATGGGTCAGTCTATTGTTTTGAGAAAAAATGAAAAGAAGAGGAATGCTTGACATTAAAAAGTTATATATAAATATGTTTCGAGGTCGAGTTACTTTAAAACCTACATAATTTTTCATGAAAAATTGTCTATTAGCTAGCTCAAGTCTTCGTCTTTATTTTACCATCTAAAAGTGTATTTGTGAAAGATTTTCCGATACTAAAGATAATAACTGTAGAATTCAGTACAATGATATAAATATCATAATTTGTCTCTTACCTTAATCTATATTTATAGTTTTCGACTTGAAGAACATCCGGTCTTGCCACTGATTTTGCAAATTCAATCACTATTTAACCGCTTGCTGCTTTTCAGAACTGTCGAGCTGGCTTAATGTGGAATAACTATGTGTCGTCTGAATCATACTGTACAAGATATAATATCGTTTTCTAAATAGATTACAATATTAATAGTTTATATCAGGTCAGTCAGAAAACATTACATATGTGTTATTATATTTGTAAAGTGTATGAAGATTAATATTTTAATGCAATTGAATAATCGGGTCTTTTAATTATATCACATAATTAAAAATAAATCTTTAAAATATAAAAAAATATATGAATATATCTATTTGGCAAAAAAATATACTAGAAAATTTAAAATAAATTTGTATTTTACAAAAACACATTGGAAACTATTCATTATAAATATATAATAAAAGATAGTTTATTTTAATAAAATATTTACCATGACAAAAGTGAACACTCAAATATTAAAAAATATATATTATATATTAAATCCCTACTTTTTATATAGGCACATCATCATTAATTTATAACATTACTATGGGAAAGGTCAAATCCTAATATATCTAAGTATATTTAAAATTTTAAAAACAATCTGTTTAATTAAAAATGTACATTTATTCATTTTTTAACGCTAATATAATTTTATTAATATGTTGTTAAATAATTTAAAAATTGATAATTTTATTTTTGTACATTTAAAGTGTTTAAAGTGTAATAAATATTACCAGGTCATTTATCCAATAATATTGTGTACTCGTTACTTAACTTATTTCTTGAGCAATAAAATATACTCTTTTCCACAAATCACGAGCATTCCGTAGATGAAAAGAAAGTGCACTTTAGGCAGTTTACACTAAATTATATGTTATCTGCAGGTAATTTGCAAAAATTTAATTGACTAGGAAACCAAAGGAAAAAGTTAAAATGCTTTTTGTTTTGGCCTTTTTGAAAAAAGGTTATACTTTTATGATAAATGGAATGGATAGACAGTAAAAGGAAGAAATTATTATATAGTTAAAAGCATCGCTACAGTCCTTACCCGTTAGTGTGGTTAGATTTTTTATATATTACAATATTTTTACTATTTATGATGTACAAATTGATTGAGATTATAAATATGTAACTTAATCATATGTAATAATTTTTCAGTTAAAAGGAGTTTGTTATAACCTAGTTAAAATTCCTGTTTCTGTAATAAGTCAAATAAATATCACAAAATAGGCAACTTTAATTCATAGCAAGAGTTGTGCAAGGAATTGGAAAAAACATAGTCAATTACATCATAGTCACACATGTTTCAAAAGGATTTTGCTTTGAGAATGAATGGAAGTTAGAGAAAGTTGAAGTTAAAACGTCTTATTTAGTAAGGGAAACAAAGATATGGATATAATTATGTTTCAGAAACATCAAATTTCAACCTCTAACTGAAGACTTCTGAAGTAAGCATAATTAACTGGCGGGTGCAACAACTCCTGTAGGTTTGAACCAAGTTAAGTTTCTCTTTGGATTCTGACCTCCACAAAATTTAACCTAATCTCCCAACCTCATTCAACTTTATCTCTTTCTCACCCCTCTAATCCTCCCTATAAAACCACCCTCTCCCACTCTTATAATTGCATTGCAACCTTAACTTCAACCATTCATATTCACACCAAGCTGTTCAAAGATGGAAGCTGCCAAGACCTCCATCTTCTTAGCCATCATTTTCCTTCTCTTAACTTCAGCATTGTCTTTAGCAAATGCAAAAGTTCACGCGCATGAGTTTGTTGTATATGTTCTCTCACTCTTTTTCTCTTCTTTCTGGTTTACTTTCTCGAAAGATAATAACTGCCTTTCTGGTTGTTGTCATGGAATAGGTCGAAGCAACTCCAGTGAAGAGGCTGTGCAAAACACACAATGCCATCACTGTGAACGGCCAATTCCCCGGCCCAACGTTGGAAATCAACAATGGAGACACTTTAGTCGTCAAAGTCACCAACAAAGCTCGTTACAATGTGACCATTCATTGGTAAATGTTAATCTTTAAAAGCACAATTCTGTATACATACTGCATGGTAGTGTGACAGAACATGAAATCTATAAAATTAAAGGAGTTTCATGGACATTAATTCATTATGAATATAATTGAGAGTGGGTTTTGTTGGTTTCAGGCACGGTGTTAGGCAAATGAGAACAGGATGGGCAGATGGACCAGAATTTGTGACTCAGTGCCCCATTCGTCCTGGAGGAAGTTACACCTACCGTTTTACCGTTCAAGGACAAGAAGGCACACTTTGGTGGCATGCTCATAGCTCCTGGCTTAGAGCCACCGTTTATGGTGCTTTAATCATTCGTCCCAGGGAAGGAGAACTCTACCCTTTCCCTAAGCCAAACCACGACACACCCATTCTTCTTGGTGATTACTTCTCCCTTTTAAATATTTACACTAATCATAACATTGATGAAAAGGATAAGTAATATATAGAAATCATAGGGACAATATATAGAGTTTTTAGTGTCTTGATTCTTGAAGGGTGATATATGGTGATGATGCTGATCAGGGGAATGGTGGGACGCAAACCCTATTGATGTGGTGAGGCAGGCCACACGAACTGGAGGAGCTCCTAACGTGTCTGATGCATACACCATTAATGGTCAACCTGGTGATCTTTACAAGTGCTCCTCCAAAGGTTTGAATTCTCTTCTTAATTTTGGTTACGTTGAACATGTCACATGTCTTGTTTAATAACTTTACTTTCCAAAAGATTTAACAATTAAAACAGGACGTGAAAAAGAGAAGCCTCTTAGGACAATGACGTGTGATTTAAGAAACAATAGTCAACAATAGGGTTGTCTTTCGGTAGGGCGTCTACTTGATGGCCTTTTTACTTTTTGTTCTCCTTTAAAGACAAAGTGTCTCCCCGAACCAAAAAGAAAAGACAAGATTTTTAAATAAAAATTGTAATTTTATAAACTAAATTTTAAAAAATAATATATTTTTATACTCAAAGTCTCGGATACAGTCCATTACGTTGTTTTATTGTTTGATTTTAATATTACTGGAAATACAGATACTACCATTGTTCCGATTCATGCTGGAGAAACAAACCTTCTACGTGTCATCAATGCTGCACTCAATCAACCTCTCTTTTTTACCGTCGCAAACCATAAACTTACGGTGGTTGGCGCCGACGCCTCCTACCTCAAACCCTTCACCACCAAAGTCCTCATGTTGGGACCCGGCCAAACCACTGATGTCCTCCTTACCGCCGACCAGCCACCATCTCGGTACTACATGGCAGCGCGTGCATACCAATCTGCTCAAAACGCTCCGTTTGACAACACCACCACCACCGCAATATTGGAATACAGATCACCTCACCATGGTAACCATTCTCATCATCATCATTCTAAAGGTGTTAAGAACAAAAGGAGACCTATAATGCCTCCACTCCCTGCTTACAACGACACAAACACCGTCACTGCTTTCAGCAGAAGCTTCAGAAGCCCCAGAAAAGTTGAGGTCCCCACGGAAATCGATCAAAGCCTTTTCTTCGCGGTGGGGTTAGGACTCAACAAATGCCCCAAAAACTTCAAACCAAATAGGTGTCAGGTATTGCACTATTAACCTAAATCACTTATCATAAAACATAAATAGTTTTTCTTGAAATCTGTAAAGTAACTTTTCTTATAATTTTGTTTGGTGTTTCTAATCGCTTATCTTCAGAAATCGTATTCAGAAACTTATATGTATTACATAACAGTTTTTTTATTGAAAGACTGTCACTGCAAGTAACATCCATAACAGTATGTTAAAATTCATGTGTATCTTTTGTACAACCAGAATCAGAGATTCTTAGCAGGTTTGGAAAACGTATTAATTTTTGTACCATTTTCTATGCCAGGGACCCAATGGTACGAGGTTCACTGCGAGCATGAACAACGTGTCTTTCGTGCTCCCCAACAACGTTTCCATCTTGCAGGCTCAATACCTCGGAATCCCGGGAGTGTTCACGACCGATTTTCCGGGGAAGCCGCCGGTGAAGTTCGATTACACCGGCAACGTGAGCCGTTCATTGTGGCAACCTATTCCCGGGACTAAGGGTCACAAGTTGAAGTTCGGATCGAGGGTTGAGATTGTTTTGCAGGATACTAGCATCGTTACTCCTGAGAACCACCCTATCCATCTCCATGGCTATGATTTCTACATTGTTGCAGAGGGGTTCGGGAACTTCGACCCGAAGAAAGACAGGGCGAAATTCAACCTTGTCGATCCTCCTTTGAGGAACACAGTGGCTGTCCCTGTAAATGGATGGGCAGTTATTCGATTTGTTGCTGATAATCCAGGTAGGAAAACACGTGAAAAAAGTATATTTAGTACTAACAATAATAATGTCATTTATGCAAGAAGACAAAGAAAAAAGAGCAATGATTTTAGCCTTGTTGGGATGATGTAATAATGTTCGTATTTCTTAATTGTAGGTGCATGGCTTATGCATTGCCACTTGGACGTCCACATAGGGTGGGGTTTGGCGACGGTGTTGTTGGTGGAGAACGGCGTTGGGAAATTGCAATCCATAGAGCCTCCTCCAGTGGATCTGCCTCTTTGTTAGGGCCATTTCACCATGATCTTCCACTAAAGAACCGAGGGATACCAGTTTTTGTTAGTTTCAAAGTTTGGTCAATGTTTCCCTGCATTATGGGAGGCTTTTTTGTTTTGATTCCATTGCTTTGCTTTGCTTTAATTTGTACCTTCTTTTTATATAGAGATAAATTGGGTTTGAAACTTAGGGAGAGATGGTGATGCGTTTCAACACAAATATACCATCTGAGTAGTCATAAGCCCCACTGGTTAAAGTGATGTTCATTTTACAAGCAGATTGCTAGTTTTGAAGATAATATAAGCCCTGAATTTTGTTTGTTACAAGTCTTCGTCGTTTGCTCTCAATAGACTTTCTTCTTTCACTTCCAACCCCCAAAAGTTTTCTTTCCCACCTCCAAATTTCACGTTCAAGACAAATTTAACCTTCCAAAATATATATATATATATATATAATATAAAACAAATTAAGTAATAATAATCACTGTTTACAACGTATTTAATGTAAATCACTTTATATTTACTAAACGATCATGCATTTCCAAGTTATTTTCAAATGCATTTTCTTTCGTCTTTCGTCTTTTTCAGCTTTTTTTTCTTCTTTCAACAGCAACCAACTTGTCCATTAAATTTTATATTTATTTTTATTATACTTTGAATATATCAGATTTTGAATATTCAATCTAACTCCAAATTAAAGAAATTATTCAACATTTATCCTGTAGAAAATAACTAAGTACATCTTCAAAATAATTCAATATCTAGACTTTTTTTGAAATGTTAATATTAAAATAAAAATATATATAAGTTGTAAACTTTTAGTCAATAACATAAATGATTTTATTTCACATATTCATAAAATATTAATTTATTAAAAAAAGTTTAAAAAAAATTGGAATGACAACTTCGTAAAAGAGAAGTGATATTTTGTCGTCAAAGTCAAGACTTCAACGTAAAAGAAAAACAAAATCGTCAATTGAACGAGTAACTCATCAACCTAATTAACGAGTCTGAATCCATAATTTTGTAAAATTTTACCCAAAGGTTACCATATATTACAAAAAACAACATTTTCTCCAAAAGGAACCAATTTACAGGCTCACAGAGATAGGAAAAAGGAAAGGGTAGAGATACAAAGTCCTCCTATGGATGAATGATTTCTCTCAACGAAGAGAAAGAAAATTGTATGAAAAAAAAAAGAAAAAGAAAACAACATGGGGATAAAGAAGAAGACGAAAAACTTAAGAAGCACTACGAAAGATATGACGACCTGAATTTGTTAATTGTTTTACCCTTTTGACTCCAGATTTCATGACCAACACAGGAGTTTTTCCTTCACAAAACTCACTGGATGACAACATATCCCCCAAAATTCCCAACTGATCTGAATTGTCCATTAAATTTGACATTTCTTCTTCCCTAAAATCTCCCATACTATGTTGCTTCCCCACCATCACTAGGTCATAGTCGTTCTCCATTACCCTAATAGCTTCCAACACTTGTATGCAACCTTCCACCACAACTTCATGGTAAACAACGTTAACAAGATCAAAACTATAATCCTTCTTCGCCAAAAACTCATCTATTAAACTCTCGTTCAACGTCCTCTCTAACGTATCCTCTTCATTTTGCACGTCTCCATATATCAAAAACCCCGAATCTCCTTTCCTAAGCAAAACAAACCGAATCAAGGTCACGCGCGTGTTGGCGCGTTCCAACATTCGAATTCCCAACGCTAATGCTTCTCTATCGTCTTCTCCACCCACGAAGAAGATACCCACATGAAAAGGCATCTTGTAGTTACTCATACTCAGCAACGAGAATCTATCCACAAGAATCCCCAACGTGCCCCTTGAGTTAGCAGCAAAATTTTCGTTCAGCTCACGGAAGACGCTGCATACGTGGATTCCCACACTCTGATCATTTTGATGAAATGGAATAATGAGGAGATGCACAGAATTATCTTCCGCGAGGTTACAAACTGCTTCGTGCATGCTTTTGTACGGCGCAACGTTGACGTATGAAAGAACAGTTACAGGGCCACTTGAGTTTTCAGAGTAATTCTCGTATGCACGTAAAATGCGGTTGGTGTTGGGGTAGTTGACGGACAAAGATTTTCTGTTGTTCTTGTTCATGGGAAGAAGAATGGGTGTGCTTTTGCCGGAGAGCTCAATAAGATGGATCACGTAGAGGCAAATGGGGCTTTCTAGGGTTGGGTTGCATGCCTCTGTTAGGGCAATCATGCTATGCACGTGTTGATCCGTGTGCACGCACGAAACAATATTGAAGCCTGTGTTTGGTTTGCAGTTTTGGATTGTTCTCACACGACCTTCTTGTACTGTTGGTGTTATGCAGACGCGACAGTGCCTGTACAAGAATTTGATCGAGGGTACGCAGAGTGCTGTGATTAACACCACGTACATCACCGCTACACTGTATACTTCTGTATCAATTATCTGCAAAAGGGAATGCGTGCATTAGATTAAAACAATGACACGATTCAAATTTCAATTGCCTAAAGAAAGTTCCTGTTAGATAATAACGGATAATCTTGTGTTCGTGATCTTAGTCAGTTTGCCGTGTGGTAAAAAACCTTGATCATATTCTTTTCTATTAGTTAAAATTATTGAAGGTTACAAAGTAGTATATTAAAAAAACATGCTATCTTAATCGAGGGAAAGAAAGAAAAAGGAAGAAAATAACAGGAAAAAGTATATTACCCCGAGTTTGTTCATTCTACTGTAAAAAATGAGTTCCACTACACCCTTGACGTTCAATATGAGCCCAAGCACAACGCCATGTTTGGTCTTAATTTTATAGGAGGGAGAAATAAGTGCACATGCAACCACCTTTACCACGCATCCCAAAAATAAGATTCCCTGAACTGTTAGAGCCACCTTCCAATGGTCATGAAGGCCAGACAAATCTGTTCTTTTGCCTACATACATGTAGAAGAAAGGCATAAAAAACTCAGAGACTATCAATTCAACCCTCTCTATAATTGTTGTAGCCACTGGGGGTCCATTGGGCAGAATAAAACCATAGAGAAGAGGTCCCGCAACGAAGAATACCCCCAAGCTGTCACTAATGGCTGCCATAACAAGTGGCCCCAGAAGTAGCACAACAACGTATACTTCTTTCATTGGTTCTCCGGGTAGTGTTTTTTCAACAATAATGTTCACCAGTGGTCTCACGATAACAACACACAACAGACCGAACCCGCATGCACCTGCCAATAACACAACTATAAATCCTGAGCTCAAGTTTGTGTTGAACTGGAGCTCCATCGTACACCATTGCAATATCTCGCTGATCATGGCAGAAGACAAAGCGATTCTGCCCAATTCCGTGGCCAAGAGGTTGAGTTCCATGAGGATATCTGATATAACAGCGAAACTGCTAAGGGTGAAGACGTTGGGGAAGCTGTATATCGACATTTTGTTTTTGTCTCTGTCAGCGCCATGGGGCGAATAGAAAGACAACATAGTCGCCGTGACGAAGAAGGAAGCAAAGAAGGGAAACACGCCGAATCGCCAACATCGTTTCGCTGCTTTTAATGTTGTCAATACATCCATTTTCAGACTTGTTAGGAACACACAGTAAATTGTGCCTATTTTGGCCAACGTATTCATAACCAAAGCTTGTTTTAGCGGAAACATAGTCCCAAGGAATGCTTCGTCGTGTCCAATGCATGTCGGCCCCAACAGAACTCCCGCCTGTAAACTTTTATTGCTTGTCAATCTCTCTCAATCAACCGCTCAAACATTCATGCATGCATGTACAATATATTCAGGTAATTCGCATTTGTAATATATTTACAACATATTATAATTTTTTTTCGTCAGAAAAAGAAATAGAAAAATATATTTTTGAAAACTTCTTTTATAAAAACAACCACCCATCATGTCATTTTAAAAAAGAGAATTTTTAAAATATAACTATGCTAAAGTTAAAATTAACTTTCAGACAATCTACATTATATTATTTCATTTCCCAGAAAAAAACAAATAACTCACGCATGAATCGTTTATAATTTATGAGTTCTTTCGAGAGAAAAAACAACATTATAGTTTAAGAAACAACAAATGATTCTGTGAACTGTCAAGACCAATAAATGTTTATAAACCATCACCCTTCATCTATCTGTTCGTAGATGGTTTATTTTCGTGCAACTAATATATATGAACATTGATCAACAGTAATTAAAATTTAGCAAACAAAAGTATGAGAAAAAGGGAAAGAGAGAGAAAACTTACGATGATAGAGCATATGAATTTAGGTGTATGTATTGTCCTGAGGATATAATGCAACAGTTTTGAGAGTAAAACGAGTATGATGACTTGACATAATGTGACAGGAATCACAAAATCCAATGGATTATCACCAATCCACATTCCTAAAGAGCCTATAGTTCTGTCATTGTTTAGACATACCACCAGATTACCAGTGCTTGTATCATTATACACAGTAGTTATGGAATTGTGCTTCATTATATGTTACGCTTGTACCAACCAATTCGTTGACAAAAACAAAGGTTTCTGTCGTGTATGTTTGTGTTTGGAAACACAAACAAACACGTTACAGGGAGAACACAAAGGAGACAAAACATATATAAATTCTTAAAATGTTACAATTAAATTGACAGATAAAACATTTTTATATTTAGACTATGACTTGGAAAATTTAGGGAAATATGAGCTGCCACTGTTGTGTTAGTTATTACAACTGCGAATAATTGATAAGTGGACACCTATTTATGACAAGACAATTATTTCACAATCAATTATTTTAATTATATATATTTTTTAGCTTCAAGTATTAATATATGTTAAAATATACTTTTTAAAAATTTAAATAACTTTGAGCATGTAAATATTTAGCGTGAGAGTTGTGGTATCACAGAACAAAATGGTTGTGTAGCACAAATGGTTCCAACCGTTGTAATAAAGAAAAAAAAAACAATTACAAAACCTAACTTCGTGTAACCAATGTATGAAAATAAACCACACGGCAAACAGCTAATAGTTAATGAAAAATTTTAATAGAAAAATGCACTTACCTCTCTATGATAATATAATAATATTTATTAGAATTTTAAGTTAAAAATAAAATAAATTGAATTAAAATATTAATATTTTAAATTATCGAGTAAAGTATTTTATTTATTAGATATCAAAATATCACCACCTATTTTTATTTGTGTGTCTCTCACCAAACTGTCTTCTTATGGAAAAGGATTCCCTAGCAAGGATTGCATAGTCACTACAAAAATTTATATTTTTACCGGGGGTTATTTTTGTCATTTCCGGCGGTTTTAACCCCCGGAAAGTATGTTACCCGCGGTTACGAAAACTCCTGGGAAAAGCTGCGTCGCTAAGTAATTCCCGGCGGTTTTTCAAAAACCCCTGCTAATACCGACGGTTTCTCAAAACCCCCGCTAATACCGGCGGTTTTCCAAAAACCCCCACTATTACCGGCGGTTTTCCAAAAACCCACGCTAATACCGGCGGTTTTCCAAAAACCCGCGCTAATACCGGCGGTTTTTTCGAAAACCCCCGCTAATACCGGCGGTTTTCTCAAAACCCCCGCTAATACTAGCGGTTTTTCAAAAAACCGCCGCTAATTACTTACAGGGGCTAAAAGAACCACAAAAGTTAACCGGGCCAAAACCGCAAAAAACGTATACAAATTTATTTATTTTTTAGTTTTTTATTGTAATAAAATGGGATTATGATAAAATTAGTTTTATTAACCAAACAGACAATGAAATAATATGAACAAAAACTGATTATTATATATAAAATATTCATTGTTCAGCATGTTCATACAACTAATTGTTCATATATTAAAAAGAAAGATATTCAATACTAAATTAAAATACAAAAATATGACTGAGATGTTCATTACATTACTACAAAGGAAACAATGTCTAATTTTGATCTTCATTACTTTCATTGTTTGGCATGCTCGCTTGATCATATCCCTACAATATTAACATAATAATCAATCAGTAATATATTTAATAAAAAGAATCATACAAATGAATTTAACAATTATTACCGGTGATGGTTGAAAAATGACAAACTGTGAAGATAATGGAATCAATACAATATATAAAGGAGATTTTATATGCAATACTAACAAAAAGATAAGATACAAGAATAAATAAAACTGTTCCTAATAATATATATATATATATATATATATATATATATATATAATATAGATTTCTTTATTATATAATTTAGATGAAAATGTTCCCAACATCTAGCCGACACAGTTTTAAAAGAGGGTTTAGATATCATGTTAAACTCTATGAAAAAGATAAACAATAAGTTGAAAGAGTTTTAGAAAACACAGGTGCTTTATTTATATTAACAAAACAAGAATCAATAAAATAAATAAAGGAGATTTCACATTCTCAAATGAAAACGATATGATATGGAAATAAATAAAAATGTTCCTAATATAATATATAGGTTCAGCTTCTTTTTTCTATAATTATAACAATAATACATATAAATGCACTTTTCCGTTTTATTTGGTTATCAAAATTCAAGTAATAATGGATTAACAATAATTTGAAAGAGAGATAGACCAATTGCCAAAAAATAAACTAATTGACCAATGTCCACATGGCATGGAACCTGTCATAATTTTCCAAATAGATCCTACCATAATCAATACACATTTCAATTGTACTGCAGCATAGGTCGGATAGATTAGGTTATTAACTGATCACATGCCCAAGTTGCCAGGTTTCTAGACTGCCAAGTTTATACTAGTTGGTCTTTATTAGAAATTAAATAATTAAGTGCAAATTATATAGGACAACACACAAGTATGAAGAAAAGCTACCTTCCACACCACATCTCTTTTTGCACTACCAACTACACATGGATGATGTGAGCAAAGTAATATTCTGACAAATGAATCTGGAGCATGTTTCAGAGCTGCTGGTGACATCATAAGCAGAGCCTTAACCAACACCTCAACAGATGGAACAAACGAAACTTGAGGGTCCAAAGAAATATCAGTACCACTGCAAATTCAAATATTAAGAGTTTAAAAACAGAGTGGCAAAGATTGAGAATGACGGGGGCAGAAATACAAGACTATGATTGAAATGTTATACAACACTAAGACTCTATGTTTAATATCTTCTATAATAGTTAGTGAGAACTGACAAGTGGTCTTGAAAAGAACACCTAAATAACAATTAACAAGCCATATTTATTAAGAAATATTAAGAAATAGAATTATACCACATGATACAAATAAGAAAAAAAAAACAGAGGTATTGATTTACATCCCCGAGAAATCAAAAGGATTGTTTGGAAACCCAACTGCAGGTCTAGAAGCAGCTCTTGGTCCTGCTGGAGAATCTTTAGATGGTGTTTCTTCTTTGGAAGTTTTGGAAGTTTTATTCTCTGCTGTACCAGCTTTGTCATCTAAGAAAATCTCGGCATGTGTGAAACTAGTGCATTTTCAAGGGTTCACAAAAAACTATTCCCGCTATGCTAAATTTCTAGCACTAAAAGTAGAAGAAATAAAAAAGGAGACAAAAGTGAAACAAATCAAATAAAGAATAAGTCAAACATAGAAGACACCAATAAGCAGAAACTTTCAAATAGCCTATTCTACAAGGAAAGGGTAGTCAATCCAATCCGGCCTACTCTGCAATCCAAAATCCAAATCATGAATTTGTGGCAACACAGTGCATTATAGATTTACACGATGATAAGAGCAATAAGGATTCATTAAGCAATACTTCATACAACAAGTACTTTTACATAATAATTCAGTACACACTATGATTTAAGTTCCATATAAGAAATTATATATTCTACTCTTAAGGGCAACACACTATCTCTTCAAACTTATAAATAAACTTCTCCTTTTGAACGAAGATTTGAAGAATTTTAGTTGAAAAAGAATATGAAACCATGACACTTTTAGGAGTATTGTTGAAGAAAAATCTACGTACTAAAACAAATATTTAGTCTATACATTAAAAAATAACTTCAACATAAATGTAAAATATTAATTGTTACCCAATAAATACAAGATGAAGAGAGCACAAATAAGTCCATTTCCAAGAAAGAAACAAATTTCCTTTTTGTCCTAGAAAGCAAAACCAATTCCTCGAAAGCAACACTGGTTAACGATTACATGTATTAATAAAAACAAACATATAAATAAACCAGAGAAGAAAAACAAGTATATAACACCTCTATGTTTATAGGAGTTTCTGTTGCATGCACACGACAACTTTCACAAGAGTATTGTCAATGTCATTACAATGCTCTCACAACCCAAGCAGTATTAGCATACACTTATAATTTTTAAAGGCAGTCCATTATAAATTATCATGTAGATCAGTAGAAATTAAGCTACATAAAAGGGTTGAATGCAAAGGGAAGACCACCTTTTCAGCATCTAATTGATCAAACAAACAAATAAGAATATTAAATAGAAAGTGATAATTTCTTATTCAAGAACCAGAATTACCGTGGCTCTTCAATAACAGTGGAGGATTTTCTTCTTCAATAGCTTGGAAACCAGGATTAGATGGTGGATAATATTGAAATCCACTGCTTTTGATTTATCATCATCAAAAGTCACCTAGAAATTAAGAGATTTGTTAGATATCATTAAAATTTCCCATATATTGATCTTGAGACTTCTTTTTTCTATAAAATATTTCTTTAAAGCTTTTCAGTGCTAGGAAGGAAGAATAAATAAGTTAATTGGAAGTTAAGTATCTAAGGACTGTTAAGAACTGTGTGAAGAAGAATACTTTCCAATTTTGGTCAAAAGTGTTGCAGCAGGGAATTTACTTTCCAAAACGTGGGTTTTTTGCCATAAAAGTCCTATCATCTCTTTCTTCATGTTGTCTTTGTAAGAGAATATAAAACTCAACCCCACCAAGGTCATTAAATTATCTTTTCATGAAGGGACGATGCTAAACATATATAGATTATTAGAAAGATTTTGTACTAAATTCTAATGGATGGATAGGTAGATACATATAAATTCTAATGGCTTTAACTTCTTCAATGTATTTCAAGAAAGAAAAGTGAATAAACAGAAACTTGAAAGTGATTACAGAAAAAACTAGAGAGTTTATACAAACTAGAGACAAAATTCTCGGCATCAACTATGATTCATACCGAAATGGTGAGACAGGGGAGCAATAAATTTATACAAAATTAATGTGGATGAGAATATAAACAAACCAAAATAAATAACTTTCTCGGGATGAATTGAATTTAAAATTTCAATTTCAATTGAATTGAATTTCAACACATTGAAAATTTTGAATTATCCTTGATCTATAAGATTCCAATTTCAGATCGGTTCTCTTCAACTCTTCCTTCAACCAAAGCAAAAATTTCAATTAAACTCAGACACCCTAATGCTAAGAAGACGAAAACGAACACATCAAACTAATAGCTTAATCAATAGGTTTAGGGTTATAGAAATAGAAAAGAGAAGTTGTACCTTGAGAATGCGAATCTCGTTGCCGAGAAGACGTGAAAATTTGACGACATCGTGGGTGTTCATATTAGCCAACTGATCATCTTAGGATCACACCTCTGCCACACATTTCTCACCATAGTTCTGGAACTGCAAATTTCTAATATTATGTATATACACGTATTTCTACTGCAGCAAAATATCATGAAAATGGAATGTCTTACAATCACAACTGTGTCACAATATCATAAGATATGACGAACAGTTGGAGGCACAGAACCTCCGACAAACGATTGGAGCCTCGCTCAGCCCATAAATGCAACGGAAGACCAAGACCAATACGAACGAAAGAGGCCTTGTTTGAAGAATGTGGTGCGGTGCATTGTTTGAAGAACGCAAGATGAAGACGGGGAGAGAGGGATGAGCTAGGGTTTTGGAGAAGGATGGGAAATGAAGGTGCAGACAGGAGAGGAAACTAATTTGGAGGTAATAAGTGATAATTAAAAAAAACCTAACTGCGGTTTTAGTCATAACCGCCGAAACTCTCCGGGGTTTTTAAAAGCACCGGTAAATAACCCCTCTTAAAATATATTATTTTTGTAGTGAGTATTCTAAAAGATTTTTACAAACGATTACATGTACTACTGAATTTATTAATAGAGAATTATTTTGACCACAAAATATATAAATTAAATTATGAAAATCCAAGCATTAAAATATTCGTCTTGTAATTTCTTTTTAAAAATGTCTGATTCATATTATATTTCCTTATTTGTGACTTATAAATATGTCTAATTACATTTAACATTAATTGAAAAAAAACTGCTCTTATTAAATACTTAATGAACACAAAGGAAATATAACATTTTGTTAATTTACTATGTTTGTATAGTATAGTTGAAAATTAGAATAAAATGAAGGCCGCTGACTTGTATGTTATTATTATTTAAGAGAGGAAAATGGAAAAAAAATATTTTATCAAACTCAAAAGGTCTTTACTATAGCATAGAGATCAATGGAAAGAGCTGCTGTTTATTAGTTATAACTATTTGAAATTATTTACAACTTATTTAAATTTATCAAGTTGTTAAATGTATGAGAAACGCAATCAGAAAATTATACACATATCTTCAATTTAACTGAAATTTTCATTAAAAATCACATAATTTTATGAATCAACGAATTCTTATTTAGTAAATCTAATCTATTTTCCAGATTTTAATAAATGTTAATCAATGATAAAAAAAAAGGGAGTATACTATAAATACATGCTAGCACTCCTCATGATATATTTATAAAAGTGCTTTTTAGTTTATGTGAATAGGCAGTCAGAAATAACAAAAGGAAAATATTTTTTTAATAATTTTTCTTAAATTTTTTTACAACAGTTTATATGTTAGTTTGTGATTGATTCGTTTCAAATATACGAACTAATAAAATAGTAACACATATTCTATTGTCAAAAAATTATTAAAAATAGTTGTTAACATGGTCAACATAAAATAATACAAGAGTATAACTTATTTTTTTCTGTGTTGAAAATATAATTAAGTTAAGTCAACGTAACTATGCCAGATTATAGACAGATTTAAAAAAAAAAAAAACTAGTCCTTTAAGTTCTTTTGTCATTTCTATGTCAAGTATATTACCATAATATTATGCAAGACAACAATTAAGAAAACCAATGAAAAAAAGAAGCTTTAGAGTTGGTAATTATATTAATTATTTTTAATATTGTTTGTTTATTTTATTCAATTTATATCCTCCCTTAATAAAATCTCTAGTCAAGTTTTCAATTTACAATATACAGTATAAGACTCTTTCAAGGTTCAATATGTACTAATATAACTTTTTAATGATGGAACTATTAATAAAAATATGCATTAAAATTTTCAATATAAAATACAATATATTTACGTATATATTTATTTATTAACTATTATGTCAATAAATAAATATATAGATTAAATGTTTGCATAATAGGTTGATACATAATTTTTATTTTTATGCAACACTTGTGTCGTTTTTTATTAGATTTAGAGTAGGTAAAACTAAATAATAAATTAATAAAAAATAACATGTATATAAAATGTTATAAACAAAATATGTATAAAAAATATCCTTTTTTTTTCACAAATATTTTCCAATAGATTGTGTAAACGAGTGTTATTTTACTCTTCTTTAAGGTTTTGTTCACTTTAGGGGAGATGGAAAAGAAGGATATTTTGCGTTCACTTCCAAGAATTAGCACCGATAGAAAATAAGGAAATTTGGGATGCATCCAGTTTTCAATCATCGTAGAGATGAGACGCTTTGCAAGGATTTAAACCAACTTTTATATTTGTCCTTGCTGTAATTTATAATTTTCATATTTTTCTTCTTCTAATAATAATAATTATATATTATTATTATCATTATTATTATTATTATTATCATTTTATATAATATTTTTACTACTAAAAATATTTTTGATAATTTTAAATTTTTACCAATTAAACCATCTTTTTATCTTCAAATTCTACACTAAATTTTATAAACTTTACTTTTAAATCCACTTTCACTCATTTCCAAATTTACTCAAAATTTATCTTCATATCCTCTCAAACTCCTAAATCATCTAGTCAAAGTCAAAATAAACACAGCCTAAAAGTTTGAAAACCACAGGGGGTACTAAAAAGGAATATAAACAAACATTCCTTATGCTCGATATAAAAACAAAACAAAACAAAATGTATATATACACTTTTCCAGAAAAATTGAGTTGGTGGTTGGACATCTAAAATTATTTCGAAAATGTGGTATTATTTACCAACCGTAAAACCTTTTTGAGATAAATCAGTTGAAGGTAGTTTATCCATCCTTTTAGTATTTCGCCTTACCTCTCCACACTGTGTGACCAGAACCGGAATCATCCCAAGGCAAAACTCCGGTGACGACAGCATATCCCCCAATATTCCCAAAATGGCTGCATTTTCTATGAGTGTTCCCAATTGGTCTGAATTCAGATAGCCATCATTGTGTCTTTTTCCCACCATCACAAGGTCATAGTTTCCTTCCAAACTATGAACTACGTCCAACACCTCAACCCCATCCTCCACCGTAATCTCGAACCATGAAACGTTACCGCTGCCATATTTCAGGCTCTTGAACTCATCAATTAACCCCTCGTCCATCATCAGATCCTCCTCTTCCTGTTCACGCTCCTCTCTCGTCAAAACTATTTTATTCCCGTACTCTCTATTCCTCACCACGAACCGGAACAACGACACCCTCGTCGTCGCACGCTCCCCCATCCGAATCCCCAAAGCCAACGCTTCCCTGTCGTCGGCCCCACCTATGAAGAATATCCCCACGTTGAAAAACATGTCGACGTTGCACGCGCTCAGCCGGGAGTGCCTGTCCACGAGAATCCCCAACGTGCATGGAGCTTGCGCTTGAAAGCTGGCGTTCATTTTGCGGATGGATGCTGTCACGTGGTGCACGAGATGAACGTTGTCGTTTTCGGGGAAGGGGATGATGATGAAAGGCACCAACTTGTCTTGGGCGAGGTTGCAAACGGCATCGTGCATGCTCTTGTAGGGTGCGACGTTGACGTAGGGGATAACCGTGACGGGTCCACTTGAGTTTTCAGAGTAATTTTCGAACGCTCGCATGATGTGGTTGGTGTTGGGATAATTAACGGACAAAGATTTCAGTCTGTAGTTTATGGGAATGAGAATGGGTGCGCTTTTTCCAAGAAGCTCGATGAGGTGTACGGCGTAGAGGCATATGGGGCTCTCTAGCACAGGGTTGCACACTTCGATGAAAGCAGTGGCGCAACGCACATTCTCTTCGTTGTGTACGCAACAAATGATGCGAAACTCTGCGTCTCTTGGAATGCTTTGGATTGATCTGACACGGCCTTCGTATAAGCTTGCTGTCTGTAGGACTCGAGGGCGATGCTTGTACAGTAAGCTGATCAAGGGTGTGACGATCATGGTGATAACCACCACACAGAACACCAGTTGACTGAATGTCTCCTCATCCAACAACTACAAAAGCTCAGAAAAACATAGATTCAACTTCATTGACGCACATGAAAAATCAAGCAAATTTCTTAGTAAACTAATAATAACATAAAAAACAGAATTCAGATATATGAATATATATAGATATATACCTTGTATTTCTTGAGTCTAGTGAAACCTATGAGTTGAGTTAGTCCCTTGATGTTCAAGGTGAGGCCAAGCAATGTGCCATATCTAGGCTTAATGTTGTACGTTAGAGAAACCAAAATACATGCCACCAACTTGGCCAAGTCTCCCACGATGAACACAGTCTGCAGAGTCAAGAACAACCGCCAATCCCTGAGGGCAGACAAATCGGTCATTATTCCGACGTACATGAAGAAGAAGGGTAGCATAAACTGGGTGATGAGAATCTCACACTTCTCCACAAGTGTTGTGCCCAAGGGTGGTCCACTCGGTATCACCAACCCAAAAAGCAACGGCCCCATCAGACCGCTTACTCCCATCACGTCTCCCATAACCGACACCAGCAGAACCGTGAGAAGAATGAAGACAACGTAGGTCTCCTTCACCGGTTTCCCCACCGGGGTTATCCTTACAATGAGCTTCATGGTGGGTCGCAGGACGAAATAAATGAAACAAAGGAATAGGGACCACTTTCCCAACAAGTTGATTGAATCTTTGAGGTCAGCTTCGTCGACGAAGCTGTGGACGATGATCAATACCCATTGTAAGTTGTCGTTGATAATGGAGGAAGAGAGAGAGATCTGGCCAAGCTCTGTGGCTATGAGATTGAGTTCGATCAAGGCATCAGAGATGACGGGGAAGTTGCTGAGGGCCATTGCAAAGCTTATTGAGATGCGTGAAACGTCTATGTATGTAGGAGATATTTTAGGGGCATAGAAGACGCTTAAGAGTGTGTTGAGAGCTATAAATGAAACGAATACTGGTATTACTCCGAGTCGCCACGTGCTTTTTGCGGCTCTCACAGTCATGAGTACGTCCATTTTCAGTGACACTAAGAACAGGAAATATATGGCTCCTAATACGCATGCAAACATTAGCACCGTTGCTTGTCTTTCTGGGAACAGAGCACTCCTGTACGCCTTAGAGCGCCCCAGAAATGTGGGGCCCAAAACAATTCCACCCTGCACATTTCATAATCAATCACACAAGAAAACCATAGTTACAGAAAGACAAAAACTTGATTATTAACATTACTACTCATTTTCAAGGAAAACCGTTGAAGCTTACGAGAAGGTTGCAGATGAATTTGGGTGTTCGTAGAGGCCTGAGAAGAAAGTACAGCGTTCTAGAGATTATGCTGAAGGTGAAGAGTTGGCACAACGTCACTGGAAGCACAAACCCGAATGGATGATCCTCAATGAAAACGCCGTAAGACCCTAAGTTTCTATTGTTTCGTACACAAACATGCCACTCCCCATCCGAATCCCAATAATTGGTGAATGTTTCATTGCCTGCTTTTGGATTCTCCATTATCTATGTCTATATGCAACCAATCAATTAGTATTTCGTGATTCCATGATGAGGCAACCCAACAATTGCTGCAGCAGAGAAAAAACTGATGCAGATGGAGATTTCGTAAAATCTGGCTCTGAGACTCGCGATTGGAAATCGACCTACACATTAGTACAATAATAGCATTGCAAGTTGATATTTTTGTCCAAACATCATTGATTGATTCCAGGCATATGCATGGCGAAACTAAACTGATATATATCGTAGCCACGAATGTTACTCTAAAATATTGCAATTTTAGCAAAATATAATATCTATATATGGATTCAGAGTTTCCACTTACCTACCACTAAAATCAAATCAACCGTTTCGTTTTAAAATCTAACCAATTAAAGGATGTCGTAACAAACAAAGGTCAACCCAAGTCAAATTTTAATTAGGTTATTTAATTATTATAATGTTTCTACGTGTATGCATGAATTCCTTTGATGCAATAATCCCATTGAGTAGAGAACCTTTTCTCTGGGAAATCTGTGGTTACCATCAACTCCAAATTGCAGTAAATTTGATAACCTATATTCACTTTGGCAGAAAAAAAGAAAAAGCATATTTTTGTTTTAGCATAATTTACCAATAAATTAATTTCTTTAAAGATCATTATAGAGTTTAATTCAGAAATTAATTATAAATTTTTATTAATAATAATGAGATCAATAATTTTTTTATAAATTAATCACTAATGATCAATTATTTTATCTTTAAAATTATTTGTTATTTAAAGATTTTTTAATAATAGATGTTATCCTTATCCTAAAGTCAGGTTACTTTTTAGCTCACCGTCTCTTTAAATGAGGTGTCTAAAGGCATTTCTTTTGCATCACAAGTCAAAGTCATCAACACCAACATCCTCAATCTTTTTCATGATCCATGAAATTTGTAGAGTACCTTTAAATTACATTACATCTATTCTTTATCTAATGTTGATCATCCGTTATATCTTTTCTAGATATATCTTAAAATTATTTCCCTTTATATGTTAAACAAGTTAATGGATTAAGACACTCATCCAAAAACTTCTTTTTACACATCCATAATTTCTTCTTGCACCTCCATATAAATTAAAATTCTAATTTTTATCTTCTTCTTATTTTGAATTTATTTTTATTTTAAAATTTACAATCTAAAATATAAAAGAAAATTACATTCTAAATTGTGCCAGAATGTAAAATAAAAAATGCATTCCGGATTGGTGAATATGAAATGTGTGAGAATGTGGTCATGCGTGAGTGCAAGAATGGCACCCATGACAACAGTGCAAGAAGTGCAAGAATTACATTTTAAAGTCTCATTTTATATCATAAAATATTATTTTAACAATTATATTTATTATTATTCAATTTAATCATTATAACCAAATATCATACTCCGGAATCTAAGATATACGCCAAATTCAATTTAAAGCAATTATATGACAATAATCATATCAACTAATTTCGAAAACATTAGTTTTTTATTCAAATCAATAAATCAAATTTGATTTAAGGTAATTTTTGTAATTTGAAAATTACGTTTATTTCCTTTTTTCAGGCGATTGGAAAAGAAAGAAATAGTGAATTTATTCAAGATAATTATGTACTTACAAAATACCGTTTCAATTCATCTATTTCATCTTATCAAGGATGTGATATGGTTCCAAAGGGTGAACTGGACAGTTCCAATAAGATTTTATTCTTGAACAAAATTCCATTTTGGGGTTTATTTCATCTATTCCATGACCGGAACAGGGGGAGATACACGTTACACCACGATTTTGAATCAGAAGATATATTTCAAGAAATGACAGATCTATTCACTCTATCAATAACCGAGTCAGATCTGGTGTATCATAAGGAATTTTATTTCTCTATGAATTTCTCCGGATTGGATCAAAAACATTTCTTGAATGAGTTATTGAACTCCAGTGAATCAAAAAAGCACTCTTTATTGGTTCTACCTCCTCTTTTATTGGCTAAAAGGAAAAATAAATAAAAGAATTCATATCAAAGGACGGCACAATTGAGAAAGCAAATATTCTCAATTAACAAAATGATCAGAAATATCAATTGGTGATATAAAATGTTAAAAGTAAAAGAATCAAGAAATATTAATTAAAAATATACGTATTATAAATTCAATTATAGTTTGATCTAGAACTTACTAACTTTTATTGGATGAGATTTGTCTGCCAAAGAGATAAAAATTAAGGTCTGAAACTAGGAGAGAAAAAAAAAACAAAGGTAGATATAGATGCATGAAAAAGAAAAAAAAGGTTTGGGCCTAAAAGCTCCGTTCTCATAATTTTCATGACATCTCTTCCTGCACCACCTCTAAACGTTTATCCGTGTATTTCTAATTTTTGAAAATAGTTATCAATTTTCGAAAATAGTTATGAGGTTACGTTTTTTTTAAAAAGAGAAAAAAACATGTGTATGAAAATTATATTCTATTTCGTAGGTTTGAATAAATTTCGACATTCATTTAAACTTTTAATGAATTTCTGATACAATCTTCGAAAAACTTTTTAACAAATTTTGAAATTTATTGAAGAAAAAATCTTTAATTAATTTTAAAATTTATTTAAATCTTTAAAAAAATTTCCACGAATTTTGAAATTCTTGAAAAAGAAATTTAACAAATTTTAAAATTTGTTGAAGAAAAAATCTTTTAATAAATTATTAAAAAAATCTTCAATAAATTTTGAAATTTATTAAAATTTTAAAAAAAATTCTAACAAATTTTGAAATCCTTTTGAAGTGTTATAAAAATTTAGATTTCGAAGTCTGTTGAAGTAAAAAAAATGAAAATGTAAAGGTTTTATGAATTATAAAAAGAAAAACTTTAAAAAGATTACTTTAATATAAAAAAAAATTATAAAAGAAAATTTTAAGATTTTAAAAAAGTTTGGAAGTACAGAATAAAAAATAGTTGAGGTAGTGAGAAATGTCCTGACTTCAAACAAGGTTAAATTACCATTTGCGAAAACAACATACAACTAAGAATTACTGACTTTCAAAACTAGAAAAATCAATCACCACGCAGAAAACCTAAACAGAATAAATTTTGACCACAAGATTGGAACATGACAAAAACATCAAAAAATATAACTCATGAACTCTTCAAAAATTCAAATTCACTTTAATCTGTCAGAAAAAAGAATTCTATAATGCATTTAACAATATATTTTATAATCAATTCGTTGTACAAGAAGTTTCTACGAACCACACCGGCATGCCAAGACAAGTTGGTGAATTGGATTTGCAACACAATCCGACACATTTAATAATAACAGTAATAATAATAGTAAATTATTATTGTTATTTGTTTTTATAACTTATAGTTATGTTTTATTGTACTTTGTCGAGTATAATTAATTAACTTAGCCAGAGAATAGTTATATAGTATTAAAAATGAGATTCCTTAAATATGATCATACCTTGACTAGTCTTATGTCGGTATAAATAATTCAAGAAAATAAATATCAAAACAATTGTAAAATAACATTGTCATTTGTTTTGGATTAATATATTTTTAATAATAATAATAATAATACTGAAAAAACTCCAAAATATTTCAAAATTCAAAGCAAAACATTTAGTTCTTTTTCAATTATGAATGCTTGGATGATACAAGATTCTAAAATAGAATTTTTTTTGATAATGATATTTCAAAACATTTTTTTGACAATATTTTAACATCATGTATGTATCATTTTGTGGTCCATGTTGGTATTTATGATTATTATTATTGATTGTGAAGTAATTTTGGACCAATCACAAAATTACACCTAAATGATGTTAAAATGTTGTCAAAAAAATGTTCTCAAAGTATCATTATTTTTTTTTCGTTAGTGCAATATAACAGTCATTTAATTTACTAGCCACGTGTCACAAAAGGTAACCATATATAATTTTATAGCAATAATGGGTTTTATCAATTAAATTATAAAATTAATCATTCTCGTGAAATTATATATACACAAATAGATAAAGATACGAAAGATTTCATTTGTATTAAGTTAATAACGTAATTAAATTTTATCTTTACACATGTTTTTTTTTTCTTGTAAAATTGTAGACCATAGAAAATTATTTATTCATTTATAAATAGATGTTTGTCAAAACTTCCACAGAAGAATTGGTCAAAATATTTTAAGAAGGTAAATTATAGTCAGAAATAATAATTTAAATTTGATTTATGGAAAAAGAAGAAAAAATAACTCTTAATTTGTTTCAAAATGAACCCTCTTGCAATTCAGGCCTGCATTGAACGAGTATAAAATATACCACACAGTAGTTAACAGCAGTCTAAAAAACTTGAATATATCAAGTGGTATTAATTCTTTAAAAAAAGACAAGTGATATTAATGTATTAAATACACTAGTTAAAAAATATAAAATAATAAAATGCGATCCTTTGAAAACTAAGATGTTTTTATATAATTAATTTGAACAAACAAATATATTTTGTGTATAAAGATGAATGTAGTAGGTGTTATGATGGGAGGTTATTTTATATTTTTTCCCTTATGCTTTTATTTTAATGTTGAAAGGTAGAAGGAGAAGGGGATGGATGAAGGTTAATTATTATTAGGTTAAAAAGAAAAAGAAAATGAAGTTGGTGAGCATTAATTGTGGGGAAAGTTGATGAGAGAAGGAATAGTTGGAAAACTAAAAAGCAACGTTAGACTATTTAACAAATAAAATATATGAATGAAACTGTGGACAAATCCACAGTTTTCAAATGGCTCAGATCACTTCATACTGCTTTGCATGTTTGACTCCCACTAAATTTAACAGATAATAAATTTTAAGGAAAATAGTAGTTATAATTTTATGTATTTTTTCTTTAAAACTCAACGTTTATTTACTATTGTACACTCACTTATCTTTAGAAGAAAAAAAAATAATGATTTAAATAATATGTTCAATACATTTACATTAAATATTTAATTATATAATAAAGAAAATATATTTAACTACATATATTCTACCGTATGACAACACAGTGATCAAGCTATTAATGTTTTAAAGAAATAAATGTTTTCTCAAACGCTTTTACACTGTTAATTTTTCATAATTGACCGATCAATAATTAAATATTAAAATCATCATCACAAATCTAATATATTTAATAGATAAAAACATATAAAACACGTTTATGAACTTTTAAACCTGAGCTAATCTTAATTAAAAATTTACTTTAGAACCTATAAATATAAGTAAGGTAAAGAAGTAGGTGATTTTATTTATTAAGAACTTAAAATTTTATTATAATAATTAATTAGATTCATTTAATTAATTTGAATGTCGGAGTGTCTTTAACAAATACATTAATGTTTGACCTAAAAACATGAAGAGAGAAGACTAAGAATTATTATATGACGGAAATCCAAGACAACGTTAAAAATGTGAAAGAACAATTCTCAATCTATCATCCGAAACATATTATATATATATATAAAGTTCTTGATATGCAAAGGTTGAAAAAAGAGTTGAGACTAGAATGCATCTAGGTAAACAATTCAATTTTATTCATCCAATGAGAGTTTATAATTAAAGAGCGCTCTATATATAAGTGGTTGGTTTAATAACTTTATTTGATATAGATCAAGGTTATAAAACAATATGACTCATAATATTTTAGTTCATTTTAATAATTTTATAAATAAAAATTATTTGAATAAATCAAAATTTTAATTTTTGGTATATATTTTAAAGACATAATAAAGGGACGGTACAAAAATTCAGCAATAAACTTGAACTCAATAAACACTAGTGCATAATAAAGGCTTATATTTTCTTTATCACAGTGTTGTTTTGTAGATGGTACAACAGAAACAAAATTTAACCTTCAAATTTTGTTTATACCATTAGAGTTCTAATCGGTATAAAAATAAAGTATGTCTAAATAAATTTTCTTAAAATTATTTACAGAATCCCCATGTATTTGTTTAGCTTTACATTAGAAAAATCCGAAACTATGATCATTGGCCAATTTTGTTTTTTTGCACCTAATGCGTGCTAAAATAATGCTTTGGAGATTACAATGAAAGACAAACTTATTATATTGGATGGATTATTAGGTGACGTAAGAAGATTTAGATTTCAGTTGTGCATGTTACGTGCTTCTAATAATATCTCAATTGTTTCTTGTGTATACATTTATAAGAGACATACATACATACAAGAGTTTGTTATCACTTCCAACGTTAATTTACAAACCTAATTAGTTCATAAGATACTTAATTAACGTTGTAGATAAATTCGAATGATTAGCATACGAGAGCAATGCTGGCATTTCAATTAGAATAAAAATCCTTATAGGAAAAAGAACAGTAATATATATATATATATATATATATATTTATTTATTTATTTTGTGTGTGTATGTGTGGTGGTGGGTCTTTTGTTTTAGACAAACCGATTATATGCCATCACTTAATAGGTTTATCCATTTCATTGAATCGCTATTAAATATAATTATATTATGATGTATACATCAACGGAATATTTAAGAGACATTTATTGGTCAATTTATGTATGCATTGCTATAATTTAAAAATGGTGCTTTATCTTTTTTATATCTGTTTATTTTTAGTCTTTAACCTTCCTCCCTTGCTAAACACCTGTTTGAAAAGAATCCAAGAATGGAGATATTTAACTAAAGGGATTTAGAGCTGCATATTTCAATTATTATTATGCATGATTTATCACTTTTCTAACCAAAAGGTTTGATATTTATACTTGCTGCAATAAAAGTATGTGTTAGTACCTTTCGGTCCAACATATTCACAGTTTCATTCTTACACAATCTTGGTAATTTTGTTCTCAAATTTCAATGACTCCAATATCATACATAATATCATATATATATATATTTATATTTTCCGATCATGCAAATATGGTTGATATGATATATTATTGTATATTGATGAATATATTTTGAATTATATTATGATATCAAAATTATACTTTAAAAATTTGTTCATGAGAATATCGAACTACACTTATTATATTGTCCATTAATATCTACTTTCACTTTTGAAATATATATGTATCTGAACTTAAAATCTCATTTTAACTAAGAAATAATACAATTTCATATTATCAATTTTAATATATTTTATATTCATATTCTGTGATTAATACAATATTTATTTATCATGATATTGCAAGCATTTAAAAAATTAAATATTATTACAAATCGATCAGTAATTGATACATTTATATACATGTACATTCTTACGTAGAGAACTACTCCCTAAAACTATTTAATTATTACGAAAAATAAGTTATAATATACATGAACAGAGGATATATGAATTGTCAAAATAAATAAAAAATGCAGGTGGTTTATTTGTAGTAATAATGTTACTATTAATTAATTTATTTATAATATAGATTAATTGTGTCTAAAAAAGGCATTAAGTTGGAAGAAAATATAAAATAAAGAAGAAAAAAGTAGAATATAGAATGGAGGTGAAAATAAATAAAAAAGTGATCCATGTTGAGGAATTAAATATTGATAGTTGTATATAAAAAAAGAGTAGAATAAAAAGAGGGATGGATGGAGAGGCAAAGTTGGAGTTTGAAATAAAGAAAAAGGTATAATTGATAAAAGCCAAGTCCAAATTATAGAATTGAAATGCAACTTGATCATCCACTTGCATGCTCAGCCTGCGTAAGAGATCAATCACAGACAATAACAATAACAACAACAACCACAACCTTCTCTCTCTACTCATTCACTTCCAATCCCATCTCCAAAAGCAAGAAAGAAAGAAAACTCAAAATAAGAAAACTCGTTTCAACAACAAAACTAATGCAACTTGTACTACAAAATTATTAACGCTTTCCCTCTCCAACACCTTCTCACTCTCGTATATATCCTTTCCTTATTCTCATACTCACCACATAGTTCCAGACAAACCCACCAAGATATTTTTACCTTTTCTAATTATTATTATTATTATAAATTAAATAATAATAATAACACTTACAATGCCTTCTTCCCTTCAGTTCGAAAGGTTCAATCCTGTAACCGACGCCGCAACCACCTGTTCCGCTGCAATCGCCAACGGCGTAAACTGCCCCAAACAGTCTCAAGCTCCACCGCCCTCCGCCGCGCGTCGTCTCCTGCTGCCCTCTCTCCCCGACGCGGTGGCGCGGCACCACGCGCGCGTGGCGGGGCCCGACCAGTGCTGCTCCGCGGTGGTCCAAGCTATCAGCGCCCCCGTCTCCGCCGTGTGGGCGGTGGTGCGGCGCTTCGACCATCCGCAAGGCTACAAGAACTTCGTGAAGAGCTGCCACGTCATCACCGGCGACGGCATTCGTGTGGGCGCCGTCCGTGAGGTGAGGGTGGTGTCGGGGCTCCCCGCGGAGTCGAGCACGGAGCGTCTGGAGATCCTGGACGACGAGCGCCACGTCATGAGCTTCAGCGTGGTCGGCGGCAACCACCGGCTGCGAAATTACAGGTCGGTGACGACGCTTCACGCTAGCGGGAACGGAACGCTTGTTATCGAGTCGTATGTGGTGGACGTACCGCAGGGTAACACTAAGGAGGAAACGTGCGTGTTCGTGGACACCATTGTACGTTGCAACTTGCAGTCGCTGGCTCAGATCGCTGAAAATAGCACCCCAATCTCTGGAAACCGAAACTGTTGATCACCGTCATTCATTTCCTCTCTCTTTTATTTTCTTTCTAATTTAAAACGGGTTGTCTTCCGGTTTTTTGTTTCATATTCGGGTTGGAACTTCGATTCAAGCCCGTATTTGGAATTGATATGCATCATGCATGGATGGGTAGATCAGTAGGGTTTTTCGGACGGCAATGGCTGAATCGATCAGTATGATATGTATATGCATAATGATATATGTTAATGTTCATATGAACGATCGGACGATGTAGTTCTTCTTTGCTTTCTTTAATTTTCTCCTTCTGATCCTTCATTTCTTCCTACCCTTCTCTTTCTTCTGTATGTGTATATTCTCTTTCATTCGTAACACGTAAATAATTATTAATTGTCTAATTATCTGTTTTGTATATGCTTTTATTAAGGTTGTTTCCTTTCGTGTTTATTAGGTATATTTTCTCCATGTATGGAAAATTGATGAGCTGAACACTGACACTGGTACACTAATACTGGGGATTTGTCAGCTCCTACACACACTACTGACACACTTCAACGCCACACTATTTTTCTTATATTTATATATATTTTTTTCAAAAAAAGAAAACAACAATTTATTTCTGTTTTCTAAAATTACATAATAAAAAATACTCAATTATTTCTTTTGCTTAATAAATTCAAGTAATTTAAAAGTTGTTTCCCAAATACAGATCGGACACTCTTAACTTTTTACTGTCTCGATGTTTGGGTTATTCCTGTTTGTTATGTGTTAAAAAGGACTTGAACCCTTAGTGGTAGTAAAAAGGCATTCTGGTACATATTCTGATACATATGTCAGTAAGTGTAATGCAAACAAGATATTAAATATAATTATATATCAATGGACACAACTATTTAACTTATTATTTATATTATTTGTAATGGGTTTTCGCGTATTATTTTTTATCTAATTAAAATCCATCATTATTTAATATAATTATTTAATTTATTTGTGTTAAGTGGTTTTTAGACAGAAAAAAAAACTTAATAATTTAACCACGAGATTTTAATTATATATATCTGAAAAAAGCATTGCGGCAATCGGACCTCTATTTGTAAAATTAAGAGTGATAGAAAAATAAAATAACAGCCTCCAATGTAGTTGGCCCTTAAATCACCCCTAGTGATAACCAAAATATATAAGAAATGTACAAAAACGTATAATACGAAAGATTTCGTGTAATATACTTAATACTTGGAATACCCTATGTATTTATTACTGGATTCCATGAGTTTTAGTAAACAATATCAAAAAGAGTATTGTGGAAATATGTTGTTAAAATTTATCACATAAATAAAACACGTAAAATAGTTCTTATTATAATTGTTGTTGTTGTTAACAAGACAAGAAGTCCAAGAAAATAATTGAACAGATACATGCATCTACATAAACAGAATAGTTCGTTTCAATATTCTCCATTTTAGAGTCATATTCTAAGGTGTTTTCTTTTGATGTAAAGCAAAGCATTGGCATTATACAGTACTGGCCGTATAAGCCGCTGCAAAGTTAGAATAGGAAGTGCGAAAGAAGACGATGGATGTGTAATAAGTGACTGAAAAGTTAGCGCGAATATAGTTTACGAACAAGTGACGAGGTAAAGTGTGTTATGTATTTGATTCCGCATGTGGAAATGAGAACATTATCGATATATATGTCTGAAAATTTCTAGGGATCAATGTTTAACACGATGTTTAGATTTAGAGAACAATACCAAGTTGCTGCCATATATGTACTTCACGTGTTTTCGAAAGCTGTGCCTGATATGATTCATTGCTAGGGGTCTAAAGCCATCTTATCCACCGTTCTGACCTTTGCCTCAAAGCTTGAATTTTTCTACTTTCGAATGGCTACCAACTACCAGCCATTTGAATTTAGCTACTTTTTTTTTCTTTTTTATAATTAAAATCACATGCAAATTGATTTTATTTTATGTCGACAATGCATTTATTTTCATTTAATGTAGACTGTACCATAGTTTTGACTTATGGAAAATTATAAAAATAAATAGCTTCTTATTGAATTTAGTTATTTCTCGAGCAATGGGACTTGTACTTTAAGAAATAATGTATACTTTAATTTTTAAAGTCAACAAAATACACTTATAAAAAATGTTAATTAAAACCAAATATTAAGATTACAGTAAAGTGTATATCTATATATATATATAATATATATATATAATATATATATAATATACATATATAATATATATATATATACATATATATATATACATAATATATATAGACATATATATACATATATGTATATATATATATATATATTATATATATAGAGAGAGAGAGAGAGTTTTAGTTCATAAGAACTTTTCAAAATTTTGGCTTTTTCATCTTTGACTTTTTTTTATAACAAATAGTTATGTTGGCCTGTAACTAATGTTTTAAAAATCAAGATAAAAATCATAAAATCTTCGAGAACTGAAACTACTATTATTATAAATTATGAAATTATTAAAATGTTAATTGTTATTTTTTTATAATTAACTTGTTAAATTCATCTTTACTCGTTTATCTTTTAAGCTTTTGAAATTTAAAGAATTAAAGAGGCATTCTCATATTTTCTTTTTTACAAGTATGTAATGTCAGAGAATATTTGTGTCATGGTAAACACGAAATATGAAAAATTCTCACTACTACACTGACTGCATTACTCTTATTTTGGACAGAATGCATGTTAAATTATAAAACGGTTACATCTCATAATACTATTAAAAAATGATTTATCCAAATTATATTTTATATCAGTACAATTATATAAAGATAAGACTATAATGGTATAAAACATATATATCCTAAGCTTATACGATTCTATTCCAAAATATATTTAAAGGATTTATTATCATTTCATTATTAAGAGAGTTACTCATCATCTCTTTGATAAAAACTCTATGTATAATCGTATACTCATACCAATAAAGTGATCATTATAAAAAAAGATAAACATAACACATACAGACAAACAAACAAGAGATGATAAGTTAATGTCTAAAATGAATCCTCATACAGTATAAATAAAATTAATCTCACATACTTAGTCAATCATATAAATCATTGGTAAAAAAACATAGCACATATAAAGACTCAAACAATACTCAATTATCCACATACAAACATTGATGTGCAATCTCAGGAGTCTTACTTGTTGTGGTATGTTATTTTGTAGAGTCATTGCCAATATATTTTATCCTACCACACACAAGTTTAATCCTTTAATACTTTTGGTCAAAGTAAAACTCCTATATTAGAACCTCATACACCTCATCACGTATTTCATTATACTCTACTTGCACTTGAATGGTTATTAGAGTGACAATATAACCCTCTAAATCTAGACTTTAACATCAATACATACACTAAATAAAAGCCACTATAGAATCTTCTTACGAGATTCCTGGAATTACACCAAACACATATGCTGCTCAATAGACATGATTACACATCAAGTTCCTAATACAAACAAACACACCAAAATTAATTCACAATTCAAAACCTTAAATAATCAATCCTATTTAAAATCACCAAATTTAGCTTTTCTCACCTGACTAAACTGCTCAAAGAGCTCTGAGACAACTCAACTTCTCCAAACTCCCAAGATAATCTATCTACACTTAGAAACATTACAAGACTGATCAGAGCTTATCATTATGATTATTGATCAATAAAGATTCATGTAAAAGACTAAAACGATGTGAGTAGAAGAAAATTGACTTGCAAGAGAAAATAGATTGGGTTCAAGAAAATATAGTAGAAAATCAACTCACTCAAACAAAAAAAGTTAATCAGTCCAAATTGAAGAACTTGTCACTTAGATATTCAATCAGACGCACAGAGGTTAACAACTCTTATATAAAATACAGAAATTCTAAAAAAGGAATTTTTAGATAAATAATATGTTTTAAAATAATAAAATTTATTATTTATATAAACCTTTTTAATATTAAAACAACTAAGTTTCATTATTTTTAAATTATTATCAATTTTAAAATAGTATTTTTTAAATCAGTATAAACAAACATATTTTTTATTATCTTTTTAAAAATAATAATTATGACTATATAATAGCCGAAAGAAACAATTGTTATTTTAAGAAACTGTAGATATATACAAGCTTCTTTTTTTTCAACACAATTTGTTTCGGGTATGAGGTCGAGTTACTCCAAACTCTTACACAATTTCTCCAATGAAACTGTGTAGTGCCTTGCTCGAGCCTTCGTCTTCACTCCATCGTCCGGAGGTGTACCTGCCAAAGGTTCTTCGATACTAAAGTCAGTGAATTGTCCATACAGTAGTTCAATGCAATAGTAATAAATACACAGTAAAAATGTCCTCTCTACTACTTACCTTTAACCTGTATTTATAGTTTTCGTGATGGACTTAAGATTAGTGAGATTTTAACTATGGTCCAATCTCATCCCAATACCCTTAAATACTAATTACCTTAATATTTGCGTATGTGACAGAACGTCCTATCCACAGCTGTCCGGCTGATATATAGAGTCTTAGTTCAATTGAATTAGTGTATTCTTTTTACCGAAGGTATTCGATCTAGTTTGACTTCGTGTGATTGTTTGTTCGTTCTTGGCCTGTTGGCTCTCAGTACACAATTTATTTTAAATATTTTGACATTTCATCATGCAATCTTTATTTCTTTATCTATCACCGGACATTTTCCTAAATTATAGTAATTAAGTACCGGCCGAAAGTTTTACCGAAACAGATAAGATGATATTTGTTATCTTTCGAAAGTAAATTAGGATAATCAGCCAAAAGAAAGAAAGAGAACGTTAAGCGTGGAAATCGGTGTGAAACGGTGGGCATGGGCATTTACAAGTTGCATTTTTTTTTTCTTAAAATTTACAACTTGCTCTGAAGCTTCTTTTATGCTTTCTTTGGATAGAAAGTTTACAATATTTGATTATAAAAATATGATTAAATTAACAATAAAAAAACAATTGATAGTAAAGTAATTTAATCTTATAATGGAAGGATACCACATTTGACTATAAAATGTATTGATATACACGACTGATTTAATTAAATTAATGAAGATGTGTAGGTTGTTTTTAAGTATAATATTACAATGGTTTCAAGGTGTATCTTTTAAAATATAAATACTTTTTAAAAAAAATTACTTCAGTTGAGATAATAAAAAATATTTTATAAAATATTAATTTCTTATAATTATTAGAAAAAATTGAAGAAATATTAGACATAGAAATAATCTAGTAATCTACTAAACAATATCCACAAATTTCAACTTTCTATGTATCTCGTATTTTCTTTTTCTCTTTCAAAAATTTTCTTACAACAAATTACCTTATAAAAATTCCTTACGACTCATCTTAAATCAATAATACCCTTAAATTTCATACATAGTAGATAATGTGTACAAAACAAATCATTAATTTTGTCGGCCCCAAATTGTACTCATGTACGTATTAGCCAAAGATATACAAACATGATACTAAAAAAATATATAATTTTAAATAAATGAAAAAAGAGATTTGTCATGATATAGCCATGCACGTATAATGGAACATATAAAATTAACAAGTTATAGAATGAAGGTCTGAAGTGCAACTTGGCATGGATGAACTCAAGTTGTTTGAGAGACAATGCATGTCAAGTTGTTGTTGTTTACCATACCATAGCTATTATTCTGTCTGATTATGTTATTAATATATATATATATATATATATATATATATATATATAATATTATATATATATATATATATTATTTGTATATAAATGTAAGTTGAGGTTGGAAAGAATGGAAGGAATTACAAGTTGGGTTGCAAGTGGGAATTCAAAAACATTGTTTAATGTTTGGTGAACCTTACCTTGTTTCGTTCCATGTACATTATACTGTTACAAAAACTATTTTACTACACAAGGACTTGGTCAAATGTACAACTTCTATATGTACTGTTTCATTTACTCATCAAAAAGATTCCTCTTTCGGCTTTCACCCTTTACTGTGTCTCTTATAGACTGTCATGTTTGATTCCAAAGATATTGTTTGATTAAACGCGTGTTCTTTGGTCAAAAGTTACAGTTTTATTCCTGTGTTGTAATTTTTATTAATTGGTTGGTTTTACTTCACCCGTACTTCAGCTTTATCAAGAGATCGTGTTTATTAATCATTTCCATATACCAACATCCTCCACTAATTTTCATGCCTTTTTAGGTATCTTAGTGCTCATGTAATATGATAGGTTATTTATGGACACAATTTGACGGTCATAACAAAAATTTGTTATTAATTTCAATTTACAAATTGATAATAAAAAATTGTTAATATAGTGATAGTTGATAAATTTTAGTGAGAAGTGTGAAATTCATCACTAATTACTTATTGTTATAAGTTTATTCATAAATTTTTTTTTTTGTAAAATTCATCGATAAAATGTTTTTTTTTTATTTTTTTTTCATTTTCTTCCCTTTCTCCTCTCCTTCACACTATTTTTATTAGTGTCGCCTCCTCATCTTCAACGATGTTAACGATTTCAATCATCAAAATTTTTCGATCATCAATATTCAATTATTACTTAATATTTATATAATTATATTTTTTTTATATTTGACATTGGAAAAAAATGTATCACCTCTTATATTGAATCTTAGTAATATTCTTTATTTTGATAGTTTTTTACATTTTGAAAAAAGTATTTAATTAATATTTAATATAATAAATTGATGAGCACGGGTATACTCGATGGAGATTAAATGACACACAAATTTCATAAATAGTTTATGGAAACTTTGTATAATATAGGAAAATATTTTTTTCTCAAATCTAATGATCAGTTACAATTCATTGTTCATATTATTGCCTTAAAGATGTTTTTATAAAGATTATTATTATTTTTCATAACTTAGGATCGACTATATTTAAGGAATTAATGCGTAGTGATTTAAAACAAGTACAACATTATAGTTGAATAAGAAGAATAGGAATGTTATTGAGAAGGAACTTATAAGGAGCAAGTTTGATTAAATTTGATTCTAAGAATATTTATCATTGACATTTTCCTTATTCACAGTTTTCTCAAATATTGCCTTTGAATAATTTTGATCTGAAAAAGAAAAAAAAAAAGAAGAAGCATGAGTGTTATATAAATATTAGCTAACGTGAATAGGTATAAAAAAACATAACTTTTAAGTTTCTCTAGGCACAACATTGTGAATGAGTCTATTAAAAACAATTGAAGACTCTTTAAGTTAAGCACAGAGATTAGCTCAAATGAATGAAAATGGCTTGGAATTTTTATAGAAGATATTAATGATGTTCTTTTAACATTAAATTTTCTGAATACGAGAAATCACTAACAAATTCATTCTAATGTACATAGCTATACTCCCACTTTCAAATCAAATTTCAAAAAATTACTAGTTTTGGGTGTTTTTCCATCCCAATTCTGATTGGCAGATATATACATATCTGTTATCATTTTTCTTAACATGATACTTAAAAGCAAATAATCGAGATTTTTAAATATTTTCTTTTCGTTTGATGAATCTTTAAAGGTTTTATGATATATATGAATTGTTTCTAAAAATGTTTTAATTTAATCAATCTATTTTGATCTTACAGTAATCATTGAATACTTTCTATTGTCATGATAAAAAAACACACACATATTTTCCCTTTTATATTTGATTTCACACTATCAACAGTTCAATTAAACAATGTGTTAACATTGTGCTAGAATGTACAATCTGCTCTTTCTTCAATGTTAACTACTACTATTATACATAAATCCTCTCTTTTTTTCCTCTATCAATTTGTTCTCTTCTATCCTATTATTTTATATACTTAATTTATTAAGGAAAAAATAACTTAGCAAACAAAAGTTCGTTCCAAGTGTCTTGAAGTCCTGGCAAACACCAATGCACACAATCAGCGTAGCTAGCAGGGTTAGCCAGTTGCTCTGATGTCAATGGGTTCCATTGCTTCTTGTAAATTGATGTGTGTGCATCTTTTCGATAGTTGGAAAGTTGAGTAATGTTGAGAAAAGTTATAGGTACTTTCGATTTTCCAAACACTTCTCCAATTACTTGCATTATGGTTCTTTTAGAATCAGAACCCCAATATGTTGGATCATCGATTGGTGTTGTTTCATTGTAGCAATTCCCTTCTGATTCTCCTCTCCACTCTATGCTTCTGCAATTTATATCAATGTGAATAATAAGTTAAGTATATAACAAATTCTTATTAGTATATATTTTATGTGTCTGAACCATACTCACTTTGCATGAGAAGGTGACATGCTGGTGAAGAATACTCTTGTCTTGTTGAAGTCCATGTTCAACTTCACCCATCTAACCATACTTTTCATAGCCATACGATAAGCATCTTCTGTTGACATCTCGACAGTCTTCTTTACTTCATCATTAAAAGATCCAAGCCTGAAAGTTTGAGAAAACTTTAGGGAATATTTTGCAAAGAAAAGTAAATAATCGGTTGAATAAAGAAAGGTATAGAAGCATACAAGATCTTCATCTTGGATCCTGTAATCCACCAAAGATAAGTGTTGAATACGATAATGTCAGCACCTTTCCAGTGACGACCATGAGTGTTGATTGAACCCTTTCTCACTATTCTATCAGTTACCCTATGGATCACAGCATTATCGGAGTTTGATTCAAGTAGAAAAGGTGCCCAGTAAAACTCAATTGTGGCATTGTATTCCTGGTTAAATAACACGATGAAGACTGAGAAAAAAAGAAGAAAGACACATGATTATGAATTGTACAGAAGCAAAGAGTGAGAGATATAATTAAGTACCTTGGCTCTAAAGATAGTGAGGGAACCAAGGGTTTCCATGGATTTGGCATGTTCAGGAATGAGGTGATGGAGAAGACATACCAAAGAGACATATTGACCTCGGTTGAGAGAGTCTCCAACAAACATCATCCTCTTCCCACGAACCTTCTCCAGCATTAAACTTGCATTGAATCTGTTGTTCATCTTAAATTAATGAATTAAGATTACTTTGAGCTTTCAATGGATTTAAGTGTAAAATGTTAAATGTAAAAAAAATAAAACTGGCCAAACATGTCTTGCAAAAAATTTTGCATACTAAATTTTGGTGTAACCTACGATTTTAATGACTTTAAAGATAACTGATTCATTAATTGTTGCATTGGTATGAATATAATGTCTCCATATTTTCTCATTGGAAACTTTTCCAGTCTTATCTGACCAAATCCTTCTGTAATGTGTGTCTGATATGAATGACCATGCTGAATTTGCTTTGCTTTTAAGATGAAATAAAAGCTACATAGCCCTCTCCCTCGTTAACAAGCATCGCTTGATCACTGTGGAAAACATGTGGTAGTTGTTTGTTTGCATTATTAAACGTAAATTTAACTTCAAAGACCCTACCAAAGAAATCAACCCAACCAACGCTTTTAATTTTCTTTTAGTTTCCACCACAATTCACCAATCATTCTAGATTTATTAAGGAAAAACGTAGCCACAGCTTTAGAATTTTAATTTTCTGTTTCAAGTTACCAATAATTTTCAACCCCAAAGCAAGTCCAAAATAAGGGCTTAAAAAACCAACTTCTAAATTAATTAAATTAATATATAAAATATCACAACACATTTTCAAATCTGTGTAATTAGCTGGGCCATCCTCGATTAGGAATAAAAATTAAAACCTAATGCATTTTCGGACGATCGAGTTTTGGTTTTATCTCAAACTATATGTTTAAATTCATATTAAATATATATTAATTGTAATTATATTTTAGTTTTTCAATTTGATATAATAAGATTAATATATTTAGGTGACAAGATAAACTACATTAAGAAATATTTTAAACAATTATATATGACACAATTTCCACTAATTTATATATTACAAATTTAGTTTATAAATTAACGTGTATCTTTGAGCTTGAAATGTTGGTAAATCTCGATCCAATTGATTTGATGTTGGTAAAATAATTAAAAATTTTGGATTAGGATGGAGTTAAAGCTGTCCTTGCAACACATTTAGTCCCACTGTTAAAAAAACACAAAAGGTCCTACTGCAAAACAGAGCTATAACTACAAGTGTCCAACTCCATCATTGCATGGCTTAATAGGTACAAGATTGTTGGTGCCAACCATTCAATTGTCATTCAATAAATGGGCAGTTATATTACGACTTCAATATTCACAGCGTTCAACCACCACACCATGTCACACCGACAACTTGGACCCGACAAAAAACACAACACACATTTTTTAACATTCCTTTCTAGCTATTTCCAAATTACTAGAATAATAAAAAAAATGTTGAAAAAAATAGCGAAGCACTTACGTGGGAAGATCGCAACCGTGAGGTTGCCATCGCCATCGTTGATACTCCTTCTCAGGCCGACCGTGTTCTTGACATGTTAACTGGGGCTGTATGTAGGGACAATCCGATTCCTCGTACAGTGGGCGAGTCAACTCGTCGCGTACCCACCTTCCCTGGAACACGTCACACCCTCCTTCTTCTTCTCTTTTCGTTTCTGTCACCGTCGTCGTGTTTCCTTCATTCGAAGACCAAGAACATGAAATAAGAAGCGATAAAGATGGAGATGATAATAAGAAAAAGAAAGAAGGAGTGAAACTCACGGGGTGTAGAGAAGAAGAGGGTTTGCGTTTGATCCTTAGGGTGTGGATGAAAGATGAAGAGAAAGTCATGACCAGAGAAGATCGCAGCGAAGAGAATGAAAGCTAAGAGGGTGAAGAGGTAAGAAGAAGAGCGAGGCTTCACTCTCAGAAGTGAAGGGAAGAAGGAGGAAGAAGGTGCCTTCATCAAATTTTGCATCCATAAACTATGCTTTTCATTCTTCTATAACACCAACCATTTTAATTCAGAAGCCATGGTCTTGGAGTTCTATACCTAAAATATGCTACTTTCTAAGAGATCAGAACTTTCTATGTAAACCAATCATCCTCCGTGATCTCCGTCACATTTCAAAATTATTTTTTTAAACTATTTTGTTTTTATTTATCCCTCCTTTTCAAAGCATAAAATATATAATATTAATTCTTTTTTTCTCAACTCGATATTAATTTTCACGTAATCTTTGATTAAAATTGATGGTGTCAAATACGCATATACTCCGTTTGAACAATTATCATAGTTAAAGACTGTACTCAAATTAACCGAACCTTGGAAGAAAAAGTTGAAAAAATAATAGTTTTCTTTGCTAGTATTTCTGTTATTACTACTAAGTACATTTAAATCAAATAAACAAAATGGTGTCACCAAATATTTTTCTGAATTAGGGTTTGGTGGAGAATATTAGGTAGATGGTGATTAGATGTTAGGTTGCATTTCGAATTCACATGGACACCACAACAATGTTGGATCCTGCAGGCTATAATTCACATATTTACATATATATAAACCAATAATTGCTAACATGAGCATAAAAAAAGATGTTTTATTCGCTAGTTTGGTTGGTTTTGTGTTCAATTGAAGTGTTGATTACAAGCAAAGGGAACTTTGAGTTTTACAAATGGTCCTTTGGATTTGGTCTTGTTTGTTCTTCTATGTCTGAGCGATATAGCAAATATCAAAAGCCTCACATGGATCAACTAAAGTGCAATATATGAACAAAATGCATGGAGAGAATAATACAATAGAAAAAAAAACTTTTTTTTAATGAAAACATATCAATAAATAAAATCATAAATTTAAATAAAAGACAAGGGTAATTCTTCTATCTAGTAAATATGACAAATAATTACCAAGTAAATATGACACATAATTACCAAGTCTTTCACACACTAAAAAACTTATTGAGTTATAATGGCAAAACTCAAATTGCACGTATTCAAAACATAAAAACTGTATTCACAAAATACTTACTGTTTCGGTTGGAAAGATCCGATGATCGTTCGTCCTTCCTTGCTTTGTTCTGCTTCGATCGTCAATCCTCTTCAAAACACAATCCACACCAATCAGTTGTTGACCTGCAAAAGACACTCTGATGCTCAAGTCAGATATGTAAGTCTCTATTTGATTATAATAGAAAAAAAAAAGTGTTTTTGGACATTAATCGTATATTTATATTTATAGGACTTATAACAATCAAGTCCATTAATTAATCATTAATCTCGTATATTCATATTTGATATTGTAATGAAATCATTAATACCTACTAATATACCTACTAACTGTCCATAAATGACCGTTACACTCTTAATTAGACTTTAATTATCTAAAGTGGTTGTCTCAAGCGATTGGCTACCTTTATCGATAAGTTGATTCTCATTGTAATACCATCCGGTATATTTCTTGTAGTACACTTATTAAGAAAAATACAATTCTTCTTAATAAATATTGTAAATTTTTCATAACACACAATTATCTAAGTTTTTCACAATCCTAGAAAATTTAATTGAGTTGAAGTATAAAACTCAATTCAATTGAGAGTAAATAAATATGTTGAAAATCTCAATTTAATTAAAAAATATCTCCGTTGTGATCAGGTATATATATATGTGTCGTTTTTTTCATAAGAGGCATAAACTATTTAGTTGAAGTAATATTTTTCTCATATATCTCATGACGATAAGGGCTTCGTAATGCAAACTTAAGCTTCTTTGTATAAGATGAGAAATATTAAAGACATACACATCATTCAAACTTGGTAAATTATTGGGTGATGAGACCCGAATCAAACTTTGCTAATCTCAACGAGCCTTTTTTACAAGCACAAATTCAATCACACAATCAACAATCAAACTCAGTTCATTAAGACTATGTTTAGATATTTAATATAGAAGACAAATGAAATAAAAAGAAATAAAGTATTTGATTGATTGATTTTTTTTTTATGATACAATAGAAAAAGAAAAATCTTCCCAGTACAAGCATTGGCTTTCAAAGACTTCTTGGTTCGCTTGGTTGTTTATCGTTCCTACTCTATCGTAGTCAACAACAACAATGATCAGAAACTCTATAAATCTATGCACATCATCATGTGACGTAAGTACCCACAAGAAGGAAGAATTAGAGTTGCGTAAAATCAAAGGCAGGATGAGGATGGGTTTGCATTTATGATGATCGGCCTAATGTGGCGTATAATAGTTATCTTGCTGCCTTGTCCATTTCAAAAAACAAAAGCAAAACTGGAGGCTTGCTAGTTAAGTCGTCACTGTCACTCTCTGTTTGTTTTAGAATCTTTTGTTAAGAATTATCATAAGAAATATAAGTCACGTCCATTTGATGTGGCCACAAATTATGAAGTTCAAATAATAATGAGGTATCAATGAAGAAACTCATTGTATTTTAGTAGAGTGATAATAAAATATATTCATAGTATTTTTATTTAAATTAATCATTGGATCCTATCAACAAACACTGATTCACAACAAACTAACTGAATCGGTAACTAAGTCTAATAAAATTTTACTGTCAATTCTTCAAAAGTATATTGTTCTTGTAAGGGGAGAATGAACGAGTGCTATTATTTTTTATAATATTATTTAGTTTTTATTTTAATTTCATATAACAGATAACACTACAAGAAGTACTATTCAATCATTGTCATCAATTAGGTTGTATAACTGTTACTCTCAGGGCAACAATAAAATATCTGAACATGTTCGTTTCATCTTCCCACGGCTGCCTTATGGAAGTCTTAGGTTATCTATTGCAGCTAATATGCGTATCACACAAATAGTGCTAATAAGATATAACACACTTCATTTACTATTCTCTAGTTTTAGTCAAATTATTGTTGGAAAAATATAAAATTACGAGTACAAACGAAAACTGAGATCACAAAATTTAGTAAAGAATTTATTCAAAAGTGTTAGAAATTGTTATTAGTTCTTGTCAATAGGTAAACATAACGTGGTGGTATGTACAAAAACTCGAGTATTACAAAAGCCAGCAGCGGATAAATAACATGGGATGACTGAAGACAAGAGATTAATGCTGACCATTGAACTTACATTTACTTTGGATATATTAGGCCATCTTAGGCAGAAAGCTAACAGCATTATGGCACGCCCAATCCATATTAAATCAAGTAGAAATGCAAGAATGGTTACAATATGAGAAACAAAAAATAATTAATGGTCAAACTAACAAAATAAAAGTTACAATTTCATTCAATTATCTGATTATCAGCCAAAGAATGTCTACCAAAATTATTAGATTAGCTCCATTATAATCAATCCCTCCTTTCTTAAACAATTATCCCGACTTTCTTTTTTGTGTTATCTTTGTTTTCTTCTTCTTCCTCCTGCTCTTTCTCCTTGTCTTTCAAAGACGATAATGATAAATTCATGGAGGGACAATCAGAAAAATAATTACAGATTTCTGAGGAATGTTGCATATCAAGGAAGCTCAGAACTGACCAATAGGGTATCTGAAAATGGAATTTTCTGCATTTGTCTGCAGAATGTTTGCCTCGTGTTTGTAAGATTTTCCGTAAGAAATTCACCAGATATATCCAGAATCAAAAATATAATCTCAGAAGTTCACAGGTGAATAGGAGCTCCGGTAACTTTCAGACGGTCCCTTAAACCTCCTCACCAAAGAAGAACACAGACTCTGCAAAGAAAAAGTAGATGCTTAGACTAAAGACGTAACTCCCAACCGTTGAGCTAAAGTTTTAAAAACCCATTTTATCTTTCCCTACCGCCTGATTGGAAAAACTAAAATTGAAGCATTCATGTAGAACAATACCTGTATTCTCCTAGGCAAGCTGACCCAGAAGTCCAAGTTAGGGATAATCTGAAAAACAGAGTCAAAGGAAAAACATTTCAATCCAAAAAGCAGTGAAGACCCAAAAGGGTGGATTTAGTGCTTTAAAAGAGTGCTGTGAAGGATTTGACATGAAATTAACATTGTAAAACATCATAAACCAACTGGGTGTTATTAACAAGCAATTTCCCGCCATTGAAGGGACAGCAATGAATTTGAGTTTCAGTATGGGATGAGGAAAATTTAGCAATGACATTAAAGTTACCCATACATAAATACTAAAGCCGACCAAGAAAGGCAAACAGAAGTGTTACACTATGCAATGTTGATTAAAAATACCTCAGATAATAATTAAATTAAATCAATAGAAAAAAAAAGGCCAATAATAACTAACTGAAAAGGGTTTCTTTTTCTCTTTTCACTTTCTAGGGAGAAGAGCAAGTATAACGAAACAATTATGGACTAGTCAGTTCTTACAACCTACATTAAACGCTAAGTATGACATTTGCTATAATATCAACTCGTTTAAAATTTATCATTTTAAAAATTATAAAAAGTATGTGTTTTTGGTCCCCAATGAGATGCTGCAAACAAAACTTTTGCCAAAAGTAGAGACTAAACAAAAATAAAATTTAAATTGAAAAAACCATAATTTAGAATAACATATTTAAGTGCAAATAAAATGAGCATGGATGCACATAATAATAGGACTATGGGAAAGGGGACTTAGATACGACAGTTGCGTTATTGATAAGTTAGTTAGAGGGCTGACGAGTTAAATAATTAGGAGGACGTAAGAGAAGGGATTGATTCTAGTTTGTATCATTCGTAAATAGAGTATTAGGTCTTTGTGAAGAGGAAAACCTTGGAAGAGAAGAGATTGCTTGCCTATTCCTTGTTCTTTTCATCCTATACATTAAAGTTTTTCTTTTCTTTCCTATTCCTAATTATTGGTTCGTAACACATACCCTACAGGGAAGAGAGTAAAAGACAAGTAAACAACATAAAGGTAGCAGAGAGCGTACATCTACACCACGGATCCCGAGGAAGAAAAATCGGTAAACTATACCAGCCAGGAGATATGCAGCAAAAAGGCACAAAACACTGGAATGAGATAAGATGAAACAACTATTAGTAATTTAGCAAAATCACAGTCCCCCATGATAATTCACAGACCCAGGAAAGACAGTAAAACCCTTACATGATCATTAAGGTGCCAAACCACCCCAACCCTCCTCCATGAACATTTATAATGACGGCACAACCAGATGGGTGCTTCAGCTCTGTAACCTGTTTGAGAAAATTAAAACAGACAGTAAATAATAGCTGTCTTTGCTTTTAAATTAATATCACCTATTGCCCTATGTTTTCCACTTTTTCCCAGCCATCATTCATATTCTTCTGTTCCATTACTAGACGTATATCAATGCAGGGGAATAAGCGATTGGATTTCTGTCCAACTTTCTTCATTTTGAACAGCAAAAAATTTAAGACATAAGAAAAAGACTCATTATCTTGTGTATTAAAGCTGAGAGCTTGTTAGCTTAGCTCTGCTGCTTTTTTGCAAAGTCAATCAATTTTCCTTCCATCTATATTCAACATCTATGGCTTCGAAAAAAATGCATTTTGACTGGTAAGGTCTTTGATCTTTTAATTTCACAATTAAAACTCCATTCAACAATAATACAGAGATAAAATAATTTGAGCACATTACAAAACAATAAATGTTTTCACATCATTGAGGGACATGGCAGTTGGTGAAGAAAATAGCTGGAAAAGGAAAAATATAAGAAAATCTTTCTTGGTACACTTTCAACTGATAAACTAATTGATAGAAAAAGAGAAAGAATGATAGCATGTCTGCAATATACGATAATAGTAAATAAAAGGAAGCCAACAACAGAGAATATACCACATTCATGGACAGCAATATCATTTGATAATATTATGAAGATTCTACTAGACGAAAAGGAAAATCCAACAAATTCAATCACATCCGTTGCTGATTCAAGAGACCACAAACAATATTTCCTAGATTTTCAAAAATTGTCATTAATTTACATTTTCCAAGTAGACAAATTAAAAATATATACTGCAAGAGAACATAATAGAGCTATAATAAATCTGCCTCATGGTATATCATACAGTAACAGATAATATGCAAGGAAGCACTAATTATAAAAGATATGCAAAATGGGGAGTGCTGGCTTGGTGGTAAAAGTGGAAGGGAATGAGTGGTTTGAGTCCCTCCCGCTTAATAAAAACCTAACATTAACAATTAACATTTGCCCAATCAAAAAAATAAAGTTTAATCCTTTCGAACATCCCTATTTATGTAGGATCGTCTCAAGTAGGTCCTCGTATTATAAATGTTCTCGATTAGGTCCCTTATTATGAAAAATTGAATCAATTTAGGCCTTACCGTTAGTTCCATACTAACACCGTTAAAGGGGGTGACACGTGTCAGCTCGTGGTTTTTTTGAATTTTTTAATTATATTTTTTATTTTGTTAAAAGTAAAATTTAAAAATGTCACGTGTCAAATTGATAGTGCCACGTGGCAATGGCAATGTGACATGGCACTGACAGTGCCACATGTCATTGTCAAGCAACATGTCATTGCATTAGTCTCAATTTGGTCCCTGTATTTTTATTATGTTCCAATTTGATCCCTGTATTTTTATTTTGTCTCAATTTAGTCTTAATTTTAAAAATTAAACAATTTTTCCCTCCTCAAATTCAAACAAAGTTTAAATTGTATATATTTAAATAACATAACATAACACGAGCATGTTATGTCATTCTTTTTTTAAACCCTTATAGATATATTTAAATAACATAATTAACATTTCTATGATTAAGTAAATATAAATATAATTAAACTTAATCTTGTTAAAAATATTTATTAAAAATATTAATTTTAATAAAAATATTTGTTAAGATTTATATACAATTTAAATTTTGTTTGAATTTGAGAAGGGAAAAAATTGTTTAATTTTTAAAATTAAGACTAAATTGAGACAATAAAAATACAGGGATCAAATTGCAACATAATAAAAATACAGGGACCAAATTGAGACTAATGCAATGACACGTGGCCTGACAATGACATGTGGCACTGTCAGTGCCATGTCACACTGCCATTGCCATGTGGCACACTATCAGTTTGACACGTGGCATTTTTAAATTTTACTTTTAAAAAAATAAAAAATAAAATAAAAATAATAAAAATATAATTCAAAAATTCAAAAAAACCACGAACTGACACGTGTCACCCCCTTTAACGGTGTTAGTATGGAACTAACGGTAAGGCCTAAATTGATTCAATTTTTCATAATAAGAGACCTAATCGAGAACATTTACAATACGAGGACCTACTTGAGACGATCTACAGAAATAGGGATGTTCAAAAGGATTAAACCAAAAAATAAAAGATATAAAAAATAAAGTACTCACATAATCACAGGCACCTAATCTCTCCAGAGCTTGTGGTCCCTGTAAGTAGAAGATTGATAAATGACACTCCATCCAATCATTACCAGAGTCATAATATCTCTTTTAATCAATTAAAAACTTAAAATAATAAATAAGTAAATAAATAAAAAAGCCAACCTGCACTCCATTTGAATTGCAAATAACAGATACAGCTAGCGAACAGTTGAACTTGGGGCCACTGTTTGACATTTTAACAATGACACCAGTATGGGGATTTTTCTTATCTGCCATTGAAATAGCCTTAGAGTCATATTTTCTAGTTAAGTTCATACTTAGAAGCATTACTCAACCACTTAAATCAAAATAGTGCATAAAATACAAAACAGGTGAATAACTGAAGCACCACAAATTAGCAAAAGCAAACCATAGACTAAAGAAAATAAGGAAACAGAAACAGATAGGAAAATTGGGCTTACCAATTATATCAACATCTATTTTTGGGCCACGTCCTATGGCTGTGCATACATGATAACCTGCATTAATTACTCTGTTAGAAGATGAATATTCTATCCTACCAAAACTTCACTCTTAGATGTGTAAAATAACTGACTTCAATAGGATATAGTTTATGTCTGGAAGGCTTTTAAATGGTTGAGCAAAGTAGAAGGGTAGTGCCAAAATTAACTATTGACCTAAAGATGATGAAGGGGGAATATTATTTCAAGCCTCTACTAAAGAACATTTCAGCTCTACTAGTTGCATTCTACAAGCTAAAACAATGTTAATAATGAAAAAAACTAAGTAGTTCATACATGAACACATTTTTTTTTCAGATTTTAAGTGCAAGAGTGCTAATGAACAAGTAGAAGCAAATGAGTAAATAGTTAAAATCAGCGGCACAGTAGAGTATAGGTTGTTCACATACCAAAAGCAGTTTACAAAAAATGAGAAACAAATGAAAAAAATAAGACAAAATACAAGAAATATTAATTAGCAATAAAACTTGTAGAAAAAAGTGTGATAATTATTTACTTATGTGTATGTGTAATTAGCTGATACGAAAAAGTTCAATCATGCCATCCCTTAATATAATATAAGGTCCTATTAGGAGGTTGTAAGCTTAAATTTAAAAAAAAAAAATTGTTTGGATAAATATGGGTGAAATGGCTTTTAAATCAATTTTAATTCACTTTTGGAAGCAGTAATTAAAAAAGTTTCCTAATTCTACTTCTAAGGTTTTAGAAATCATCTCATCTGTCTTGGTATTTTCCTGTATCCTTCTCCAACTCTTGTTCAGAGTCTCTCTGCCTCCACTCACTCACCACCAACTCCTACACCCTAAACCATCGCGCTTCCCTTCCCATGCCTATCCATCACCTACACACAGCCCTCTCCTGGCAGCCCCACCCCTCACCCACATTTCTCCCACCCACAATTCCTCTGGTGGCAGTTCCTCCACCTGCACTGACCCCAAAACTTCTGTCATGTCCATTGACCATGACCCCAATGCCTTTATCCACCTCCCCCTCTTTCACCCCATGTTTCTAACTTTCCATTGAATAAAATTAACCGGGTACCATATTGGATGCAGACGGAATATTCTTTCCTGCTGTGCTTCACTCCAGATCCTCTCATCAACACCTCATTTGAACAGTCTCACATCTTTTCAGTTAACGTTTTAAAGAACTATAAGATTGACAACATTTTAAAACTGGGTAAAAAAAACAACTACAATAGAGGACAAACTAAAACCTGGTTTTAGTTTTGAAAAATTGAAAATCATCCCAAATGGGGCCTAAACTGTGTAACGGTGGTGGTAGAATCAATATTTTTCAGCAAAAGAGATTTAGTAAAAGAGACTACAAGCAAAACATGACCTGAACTGCGTTTTTACTTAATGACAATCTCAAAAGAATGCTTCAGAATAAGCAATTATTCTGCAATTGGAGAAATCACACCAAGGTCCAACACCTACTAATCGTATAATTCATTTCAAAACAAGGAACTGTCCATCTTAAAAGGCACAACAACTAAACAAAGCAGCAGAACTGTCCAGTTGTTACCGCCACTGCCATAGGCATAAGCAGTAGACAGTGGACTCATTTTATGTACAAAAACAAGTAAATGGGAAAAGACAGATATGACAGGAATTCTACCTCCAACTTTGTTTGCCACCAGTGCATTGCACTGAGTCCCACAATGATTTGGGCCTCCACAATCCTAAAGCATACAATAGGACAATCAAATAAGCAGAAAACATTGCATAATAATGGGATAATAAATAATTGAATATATTACATTATTTCCACAAATTCTTTAAATAATTTACTTCTTAGTAAATGAGTTTATACCTAACCTAATTCATAAAATAGACTTATAAGGTGAGGATTGCATGCCACCTATATATTATACTTTGACCTTATTCCTAATCAATGTAAGATTTCCAACATACAACTTCTCATATTGAGGAATTAACATCTCGAACATGGGATTGGATATTTGTGGATGATGTAATAGGAGGTGCCATAGTAGTCTCAAAGAACTTGAGTAAGGATAGACTTTGCATGACTTTGAAACTATCTTAGTAAATGGGTTTATGTCTAACTTAATCTTATAAAACCAATTCATAAATCACACGAAATCATGATTACTGTACGTCAATCAAAATAAAGAAAAATAGCATCAAAGAAAAGAGAGAAACTCACCCAGCAATCAGCACATAATGGAGGATCATGATTGAAAATCATTCCATCGCAAAGCTGCTCACACAACCAATGCACAAAATTCAATTATAGATCAACATGGCACAAACTTTAAGCTACTACAAGACCACTGTTGCCTATAAACGTATATGCAGCGTTTTGAAAGTTCGTCTATTCATAGCCAGTTCAACTAAAGTGATTGACCTTGCATAGTTACATACAACAAATACCAGTTCACAAGAGGACCAAAATGAAGCAAGTTTCTAACTATTAAACCCCTAAATTAACGTCAATATTATATGGGTTGAACATTTTAGTACCTGAGATTTAAAAAAACAAACTTTGTTAGTCCCCGATTTTACAAAAGGTCATTTTTATTATCCTCTTCTACAACAGATTTCACTGCCGTTTCTCGTAAAAAAACTAAAGAAAATGACAATTTTAAATTTCCAGCGACTAAAATGGAAGATGCATACAATCCCAACGACTAATTTAGAAATTCACTCGTTTCTTCAGAGAGTTAAGGTATCAAAGCCCAAAAAAGAATAACAGATAATATTCTGTGTTTATGAATTATGTCAATGACCATAGACAACTAAAAAACATTACTGATGGATGGAAACGCTACTAGCCAGAATCCAAAGAAATAAGTGTGACCTGATGGAGCCAACCTGAAACCAAAGTGTGGTCTCGTTTACTGCCACTTTGTAAAATCTACAAGCACCGAAATAAATATGAAAAGAAAACCTTCAGTCAGAACTGCATAACTGCCATATCCTTACAAAGTAATCAAGAGTAAAGACAGTAAATCCCCTTTTCTAGATCGTGATTTAAGAACCGACGATACCGCCATTGCCAAATTACAGCAAAAACCAGAGAATCCAGATACTAACAGATAAAACATTCCAGAACACTAAATTCCAAAAACTCTAGCTATAAAATTAACAAACTAATCCCCGAAACTACCATAATTTTGAATCAGGGAAGACCGAAAAATGATAGAACAACTAATGAAAAGAAACCGTATATACCTTAACAGGGAAAACGATATTAAATCGGATAAAACGAAGAAAAGACGGAAAATCGTTAAATCAACGCAACAGAAAAACAGATATAGAGAGGGTTAAGGCAAGATCAAGAAGAGAAAGAGAGAGAGAGAGAGTACCCGTTTTCGCTGAGGATGCCGTGAGGGAAGTTGCGGATGGGAGAAGAGAGGGTGTAATTGTAAAGATGGTCTCCGTCGGGAAAAGAGAATCGGCAAGGTACGGAGGCGGTGGCGGAGGTGAGGGGTAGAAGAAGCATGAAGATGATGATGATGATGCGTTGATGCAGCATTGACATTGCGAAGGTTGAAGGTTGAAGAGACATTTTATTTCATTTCATGCTGCTCGCTGCATCGTATTGAGTTGGTTGAGCAGAAGAGAGTGAAGATTGGTTTGGAGAAGCGTGGAATGTGGGGGCGAAAGAAAGAACTATTGGCTATTGGGACCATCTTTAACCCACCCCACCCTTCTCCCCGATTTTACAACTGCTTCCTTTACCCTCTTACAAATAAAAATATATATATATATATATATATATATATTAGACTAAATTATGTAATTATTTTGTATCCTTTTCTGCTTCATTTTAAAGAGTTTGATTTTTTGTAAAACTTTTTCCCTTCTTATTCTTCATTTGACCTTATAATGCAACTCCAAAAGCTTAACAAAAGGTTAATGAAGGAAGACAAAATTGTATTATTCTTTAACACGTGCAGGTCATCAATTTTCTCAATTTATTTTGAACCTCAGCTCTTTCTTTATTCAACGTTGAGATATATGCCTCTTTGTTGAGTTTTTGTTTTTGTTATATTAGGATAACAAATAAGCTTTCTTAAATATTCAAAATTTCATTTTTGCGTGTTTTAATATTTATAGAATGTCAAGATATATTTTCTCTTATGGATAATGACCAACAAGAATAATTTACAAGATTCAAATCATAAATTCAATTCTAGGTAAAATTGAAAGTGTAACTCCAATGTTAATTCAAGAATATTACATATGTTTAGAATCAATTTAAGAAATAAAAGATAAATGAAAAATGAAAAAAAATGTGTAACTATACTATCAAAAGGCAAGATACATTACATTTGAAAATTCATTTCAACTTCTAACAACACCATGCATCAAACAATTAATTCTAAAAACTCATGAAGAAGGTGATGAAATCGTAATTGTTGGGCAATTATGTATTCAATTAACAAACAGTTAGAAATGCACTCAGTAAGATGATAATTTTACATGAATATCCAATGTTAATGGTTGATCATATAGGCTTTAAAGAAATTTGTGTTCTTGTATCACCTCTATCTAAGGTGATTTATTCAAACACCTTAAAAAGAATATTATGAAAAACTACTACACAAAAAAAAGTGAAACTAGTTGTTAAGAATTGAGGCGAGACAACATGACTATAACAACTCACTTTGTTGATTATTTATGTAGGTTACAAAATCAACTTGTGAGGTAATAACACTATACTATATTTTAATTGCAATTTTTATATTAAGTTTGTTATTCTTGACTAAATTAATAAAATTTGTTTTTAGTTTTATATATGTGTTTGCTCCTTATACCAGTGAAGTTCTTGCTAAATGGTTGAATGTTTAATGGATTGGAATTTAGATATAATTTTTTTTAATTTGATAATTGCACTATAAATGATGTTATGACTGATCATATTTCAGATAAGATTTCACTTAGGTTTCTTAATTTTGGGTGGCCAATTATTTTACATGAAATGTTGTGAACATATATTGAATTTGAGTGTGAATGATGATTTGTTAATAATTGCTAACATGGTTGAAAAGGTTAGAGAAATTGTTAATTTTTAGAAAGCTACACCTAACTAAGAAAATAGATTTATAAAAACAAATGCTTAATTAGTGATGGATTGCTTACTCTACATAACAGTAAATTATACTAAGATACTTTAAAGGCATTGACGTGTGTTCAAAAGTTGACTATGAACTAATATAAAAGGTAATTAAATGAACACTCCCAATTATACTTTTATATTCATTCAAATTATTAGTTATAACAAATGAATTAATTTTTTTTTCAAATTCTTCAAAATAAAAATAGACAAGATGAAACTTAATATAATTGTTAGAAAAGATAATTAATAATTTTAGTAGTTTTGTTAATATTTTATTTTAATTTTATTACGTAACTATGTTACTTATTAGTGACTTTATTTGGTATATTATTTGTTTCCGAAATTAAGTTGTCAATAAAATAATATTGAAAAAGAATCATTTGAAAGAATTATTTTTTATATTATTTATATTTGGATATATGTTTTAGTTATTATTAATTTAAATTTATATTTTAATTTTTTATTGAGTTGTTCAGGTACTTGAATTTAAGTTTTAATATTATTTGTTTTTTTACCGTTTAATTTAAATTTCATTTAAAAACTTATAAAAATATTTTCTTTTTAAAAAATATCTACACATATCCAACTAGTACATGTGAATTTAAAAATACACTCTTAATGTAGTGTAACTATCATATAAGAATGTAATATAAAATTATTTAAAATTATTTTAAAAAACTGAAACTTAATTTAAAGATAATGATAAAACAATAACTTAAAAATATTTCTAAAACTCTCTCCTTTCTTTAAAAGGGAAAACTCTTCAAATGTTCTAAAATCAAAGAACACATTCTCTCAACATGTTTTAAATGGAATATAACTATAAGATAAAGAAGAATTTGAAAAGTAATAATAAGAAACCGTTTTCATGTCTGATGTATAAGCAACAAAATACTGAAAATATAAATGAGAAAAAAAATGTAATTTTCCCATCCAAATTATGAATTATTGTAATCATAGTTACAATGATAAACATAAGATAAAATTAAAACATAAAACAAAAATATATTGTACTTTTATTTTGATAAACCCCTGAAATCACCCTAGACAACAAAAAAAAAAAAGGAAATTGAACAGAGGCAACGAAAACACACTGCACGGCGCAGCCATGGATTCCGACTTCCCGAACAAAGCGTTGACGAGCACGCGTTTTTCCGACCTAAATCCGCCCCTTTCCGACCCCGTTCTCCAAGCCCTATCACAATCTGGCTTCGACTTCTGCACGCCGGTCCAAGCCGCCACCATTCCTTTGCTCTGCAGCTTCAAAGACGTTGCCGTTGACGCCGCCACCGGTTCTGGAAAAACCCTAGCCTTTGTCATCCCTCTCGTTGAGATTCTGCGCCGGTCCTGCTCTCATTCCAAGCCTCACCAGGTTCCTATATACTCTTATTTCGTCGAGCAATATCCACTGTGTCCTATTATCACTTGATAATATGTCCATACCTGAATACTAGTTTATTTGGTTTTCATTGTTGTGGACTAATTGTTGTAGAAAATGTTAAATAGAGTGCTGGATTTTAGTGATTGGTGTTTTAGTTCCAATCAAGCTTTCAAACTGGGGTTGCATTAGTGATTTTATCGCTATCAGTGATGTTTTGAGAAATTGCAGACAAATGTGGTCAATGCGGTTGCACACTCAGGTTCTAGAAACCTTGACGTTGTGGCCGAAATAGGGGACCTTTTTTTAAAACCTTGGTTTCAGTTTATTTTGTTGGGCTACTATAATTGGGTTAATGGCAACAAATAATTAAAATCATCATTATTATGTGCGCATTGGTGTAGGTGCTAGGGATAATTATATCTCCTACAAGGGAGCTTTCAACCCAAATATATAATGTGGCACAACCATTCATTTCGACATTGGTGAATGTTAAGTCCATACTCCTCGTTGGTGGAGCGGAAGTAAAAGCAGACATAAAGAAAATAGAGGAGGAAGGAGCAAACATATTGATCGGCACGCCTGGGCGGTTATATGACATAATGAATCGGATGGATGTCTTGGATTTTAAAAACTTCGAGGTATGTGTTTCATTCTTAATTTTCATGGATATTTGTTTTATATACATAGGATAGGATACAATGTTTCACTGTAAAACAATGTTCAAGATTTCTTTGGTCGTGCTGACAAAATAATATTTAATTGATTCGTTCTGATGTTTTATGTATGCATTGGCAGGGACCACTGATTACTTACTTCATGCTTTAGAGTCATAATCTAGCTGAAGTTTGAAAAATTGACTGAATAGAATATTTGATTTTATGTCCCCGTAAATATTTTAGCTGGTTGACATTATTGTGACTACGCTCACAGATTTTGATTTTGGATGAGGCTGATAGACTCCTAGATATGGGATTCCAGAACCAGATAACTTCTATTATATCTCAATTGCCTAAGCTTCGTAGAACTGGTCTATTTTCTGCTACTCAAACTGAGGCTATTGAAGAGCTTTCTAAGGCAGGACTGAGAAACCCTGTGAGGGTTGAAGTTCGAGCAGAAACTAAATCAGAAAATGATCTTGTGTCATCAGAACAGCCAGAATCTTCAAAAACACCTTCAGGACTTCACATTGAGGTAAAGCTTGTGTGGTATTCACTAGTGCTGTTGATTAGATGGAACTTTACTATCCAATGATTTCGTTTTCTCACCTTACTAGCGGAGTCACTTGAATGTTTTTGTAATTTAGTAGTGGTTCTCTCTTAAATTATTACTTGAATCCATGTAATAAATATCTTGTTATTAGATGCATACAAGTTTATGTTTATCCTTTGGTTATATTCATCCTCTCATCCTTTTGAGTATGCAGTACTTGGAATGCGAGGAAGATAAGAAGCCATCACAGCTAATAGATATTCTTATTAAAAACCGCTCAAGAAAAATTATAATGTAAGATACGTTTGGTAATTAATGATGTGATTTATGCAGTAGATGAGTATTTAATCGTACTCAACATCATTCTGACTCTGATGCAGATATTTCATGACTTGTGCTTGCGTTGATTATTGGGGAACTGTCCTTCCTTGTCTTTCTGTTTTGAAAGGTTTCTCCTTGATTCCCCTACATGGAAAGATGAAGCAGGTATGATTTTAGGTGTTATCATTTTTCAATATTGAAACATAATATTATAGAAGTCGGCATTGTTTTTCTTATTTCCCATTATGTACTCAATGTTTTAGTGTTTATTACTTAATTTTTTTATTTATTTTGCTATCTAGTCTTCAAGGGAGAAAGCACTGGCTACATTTACATCCCTTTCAAATGGAATTCTGCTATGTACGGATGTTGCTGCGCGAGGACTAGACATACCAGGCGTTGATTGTATAGTGCAGGTAGCTATACGTGTCTATGACCTTGTGTGGATGATACTGTCTATTGACTGACGTGTTTCATTTCATCTTTTTTAGTTCTGCCTTTCTCTCTGTTGCTTAAGTAAACCATACACTGGTCGAAATGTTTTCTTGTGCAGTATGATCCCCCTCAAGATCCAAATGTTTTTGTACATAGAGTCGGTCGAACTGCTCGGCTGGGAAAACAGGGTCATGCTGTTGTCTTCTTATTACCAAAGGTTTGGTCACAAGTATATTCATGTTGTAATTTTTTTGATAACCCATACAGGATTCTTCAAAATTATTCATTTCACTGTAATGGAATCTATTTTCTATACAAATGTGTAGGAGGAATCTTATGTAGAATTCTTGCGTATAAGAAGAATCCCTCTCCATGAGAGAATATGTTCTGATGGTGCATTGGATGTTGTTCCTCAGGTTTGCTCTTGGCTTTTATACTATTTATTTTTGTTTTGCCATAATATTTGTGTCAACATAACAATGGCTAGTGATTAATTATTTCTTCTGACTTCTAATAGAGTTAACAAAAATAATTAGTGGAAATAAAATCCCCCTGTACAACAGCATACCAAAGTCCTGAATGCTACCTAGGCTGATGTTGATTTTCCCCATTCACTTGTAAAAGTTTTATTTTGATTGGTTGTTTTGGTAAACATGGTTACCAGTCCTATATTTATCAAATTGCAAATTATACATGTAAAAAATAAATAAATAACATTTTCCAATAAAACACTATTAATTAAACTTTCTTCAGATTCGTTCTGCTGCAAAAAAAGATCGTGATATCATGGAGAAAGGAATTAAGGCTTTTGTCTCTTACATCCGTGCTTATAAAGAGCATCACTGCTCTTATATTTTTAGGTGAGTAACATTAATTTATAATGTTGCTTTCACTTCATTGTGAAACATGATCTGTATCAAACTAGTTATTCTCACTTTTACAGGTGGAAAGAACTTGAAATTGGCAAATTGGCCATGGGATATGGCTTATTACAACTTCCTTCAATGCCAGAGGTAAAACATCACTCACTTTCCACTGACGGATTTGAACCAGTTAAAGATATCAATTTCGAGGACATTAAGTACAGGTAAAAATATTTTCAAAATTCATGGCATAACTTTTCAGGTTCTTGGATAAAATCATTGTGAAGAATCATTTATCCCCAAAAAAGCGTCAACTGTTAGGTGAAAACTTCTGAACGGCTTAACCATGTCTAACATGCCACATAAGCTTTTTGGGCTTCAAGCAAAGGGCCAGGTTGCCTGACCTTGTGCTGAAATTTATCATTTTTATTTTGAAGAATGGAGATAGCATGTGTCAAACTCTAGTTCCCGGACTCTTGGTCAAGAGTCTCTAATACCATGCCAAGAACCTTTTTCCCGAAAGGATCAAGTCGATAGGTTAAACTTATGAATGGTTGCACATCTAATAATAAGAAATGATTGTACCAAAGCTATCGTAGGGAATGAAACCATCATATAGATCTTACTTTATTGTAATACTTTTATGTTGTGGTAATTGAATGAGTACCTTAATGTGGTTTATATTGTTTGAAGCTTTCTAATGTGGAAGACTGGAGTTGGAACAGTATAAAATTTCATTAGTTTTGTCAAGATAGAATAATCATATGTTTTATAAAATCATGGTATGATGAACTTCGTTGTATAATTATAGTTTAATCTTTTATTATATAATCAAATTGAGCCTGAGCTTTGATGTTCTTTAAGCTTCTTCCTAATTTTTATTTGAATTATTAGTGGAAATTGAAAACTCATTGTAATCTACTTTTTAAGACGAGAGGGATCTAGAAGCCATTCTTTTGTTTACTTATTTTCATGTTCCTGTATACTAAGGGATTATCCAATTCCCCTTTTATGATGATAGAATACTACAAATTAATTGTCTTGTAAGATTTACAGTTTACTTTTAATATGTAGGTCTTGGATTCATATTGACTTTTTATGGTCCTAAATTTACTTTCCCTTTGTCCTTTTGAAACCAATCCTGATGGCTTAACTTGAATAATATAGGGATAAATCACGGGAGAAACAAAGAAAGAAGAACCTACAAGCAAAGAAAGAAGCCAAAGAGAAAGAACCAAAACCTCAAAAATCAAAGAAAACCCCAGATGCTGTCATGCGGAAGAAAACAGCTCGACAGAGACGTGCTCAGCAGACAATAGAAGACGAGGAGGAGTTGATGCAAGAATACCGCTTGTTGAAGAAATTGAAGAAAGGGACCATAGACGAGAATGAATATGCCAAGTTGACAGGCACTGAGGAATTACTTTGAAAGCAAAGTGTGCATGCCTGGCTGTGCTGTTCTGGGTATCATGGTTGGTGTTGTAAAGGTCCTTCATTCAGTACTGAATGACAGTTCCGATCACCACGATTTTGACTAGTAAATTACGACATCCTTGCCTTGTGGTTCTGTTGGCATCCTTTGAAAAATCTGAAGACAAATACATCTTTCACTAGAAATGGAGTTTGAAGAGTTCCGAAGACTTTGGTTGAGCCATGAATCCTTCAACAGTGAACTGAAATGCATTTACAGATTATCATACATGGCAAGGTTGTGAAAAGCATGAAGATTAATATTATACAGAATCGTTTGCCCTAATTAGTCTTTAGTATTTACATACACTGATAATGTGATTTTGATTAGTCTGATAATTTTGCAAGAGCTTCAGAGTAGAAAAATGTTTTAGGTGTTTGTAAGACTAAAAACTGGGTCATATATTAAAGAATCTTGCCGTGTCCTCTTTTAGTGAATGTTGATCTATCAAGTCCATTTTGTTTCAGCCCAGAGGTAATTCTGTTATGTCCATGAAAATGTTAGAATTAAACTTGGAGCATGTTTGAACGAATTTCACCATGAACTTCTTTTTGGAAAAAAAAAAAAAATTAGAATTAGTTTCTCTCCAAAGTGAAATTAGTTTATGCATAAACTAATTTAGAAAAGTCTTTTTTATATGATTTCTCTTATCTTTTTATTTTAATTTGTAAAAAAGTTAATTTATTTATTTTTTCTTGTTTTTCTTTGCCAACTTATAAAGAAATACGTCTAGCCTCTTAGATTAGGGTTCTTCGCTAATAGAATGAACTTTTTTATCTTTGGAAATCCTTTGAAGCAAGAATACAAAGCACTAAAGAGGTGAAGCTGAGAGGCAAGTTTTCAAATGCAAGGTTGAAAGCAACTGAATGACAAAGTGACCGACTGCTTCATTAAAACTTCAAAGTAACATCATAAATATCTCTCTATCCATTGAACTTTTTTGCCCCGTCTAAATCACGTTGATGATAATCAAAGTGAAGTACCTCGGTCGTGGCCCCACCAAGATTATGCCATAGATAGCACCATCGTCTTCCGTAACATGAAATTGCTTGGAAGCTGGGGCGTGGCAACCAGTATCTGGCACTGTCATTTTCACATGTCGAATAAATTAAACTTCTGAATTGATTTACGCTTAATGTTCTCCTCTAACGTGCCTAAAGTGAATGGTAACCATCTTAATTTTGCTTTAAACTTCCCCATTTGATATCAGATTTTCATCTAATCTTACTCAACAAAATCTCCAAAGAAAGTTACATGCACAAACTCGCAGTCGCACGTTGCATGATATTATATAACTTTTTGCTATACGATGAACTGGAGTTCACGTGAACGATCTTTTCTTTACAAAAAGAAAAAGATTTTTTTTGTCTGTAAATTTGTTTTTATTCCATATTCATAATTAATGTAACTAGCTGAGATCTTTGAATCACGATACGTTGGTGATACAACTATTCTTACAAAAATTTTCTAAAACTTGAGTTTATAAACTATTTTGATCAAAATGTTTGGTTCACTGATCAATAAAAAGATGTTTACAGTTGCGGAGGAAGAAAATCCACTTTCTTTTGAGGCCCTTAAACTCTAGCTAAACTTTAGCAATATAAAAGATTGCTTGGGAGAATAAATCCCAAACAAAAGAGAAAAAGAAAAGAATTTGTGAGAGAAATGGAACAAATTGAAGCACTGGCTGGAAACACATATTTTTTCTTTTATTCATTCTGAAAACGTAGATTAGAAACAAATAAGTTGCATGGAATTAAGATTACTCGAAATGTAAAGTGAAAGCAAGTGAATTGCATTGAATAAAAAAATGAGAGCAATTTAAGTACTTCGAATTTAAAATGAAGCAAACAAATGAAATGAAATGAGTGGTGCATGTGATGAATTTAAATGCCACAACAATAACCCAGGCAAATAATTAAATAAGAAGAAGTAAAGAACTTTAAATGTAAAATGCTTAGTGCTAAAAGGTAAAAACCCTTCAAAAAGTAAAATGCTCGAATATAGATGAAGCATTGAAAGATGCATAAGTTTCAATATTGATTACATGGTGTGAGTTGATATTAATCATAAATTAAAAATATTTTAAGGATCTTCATATTTGAGAATAAATTATTATAAAGAAATAATTTGCTTGAAAATTCGATAAAGAAACAAATCTGTTAACGCAATCTAGCAATAGGCAATTCTTGTTCACCATTTATTGGCATTACATTGAAATATTTACCAGTAATATACAGTAACAATATTTTCTTTCTACGATCAAAGAGATAAACGTAAAGTGAATGCTTGAGTTTAAGCATTTTCTTTTTCTAGAAAAAAGTGAAGTGAAGGTCAATGCTTAAGCTTAATCAGCGTAGGTTTGGATCGTGTAATGATTCCTCGGCTTCTGGGTGTCTATATAAACCGCCAATTCTTAATCAACGTTCGACATATCCTACGTTCCTTTGTTGCAGCGATTCAGACATCATACGATTTCTTTGTCATGTCCAATCCCAAATCAGAGACAGTGTCAGAATCCTCCGTTTCAGAGCCTCCACCGACGCAACCCTCTGTGCCCATTTCCTACCCAATCAAAACACTTGAGGAGTTGGAGTCTCGCTCGTATTTCGACTCCTTTCACTACCCTTTCAACAGGGCTTCGGTTCCCATTCTCAATGGAGGTTCTTCTTCATTGCCCCAGAGGCGAAGATTGCTTGTGTGCCATGACATGGCTGGGGGTTACTTGGATGACAAGTGGATTCAAGGTGGCACTAACCCTGATGCTTATGCCATTTGGCATTGGCACTTGATCGATGTTTTTGTCTACTTTTCACACAGTCTCGTTACTCTTCCTCCTCCCTCCTGGACTAACACTGCTCATCGCCACGGCGTTAAGGTTCTTGCTTCAACGGTTTTCTTGCTTTGCTTGAACAGAAGTGTTACGTTTTTAGCTTTCTGTGGCCTTAGAATTTGCTTGAGCTTAACTCAGCTCATTATACGACCCAAGTAGCCCGCCATATAGGCCCAAAACTATCATCACTGGAATAGGTTCTAATACTTTTTAAGAATTTGAGATAGTGTTTAACTCAATTCATGATACTCTCCAATAACACGTGGCCTTATAGGTCTGTCATGGATAGTCGGTATAGGCTTTGATGCTATCTTCGAATTTTGCCTTTGATGAACAAAACTGATAACGTTTTTATGTTTGATGCAACTCTTCGAATTTGGATTTTGGTCTAACTCTTCATTATGTGAACTGATAATAGGTGTAATATCTGTGTCTACGATAAGTTCTGATATAACATTAGAAAATGAGTTTGTACATGGAGTTACCTAATAGGTCTATAGAAATCATTAGAAAGCTGTAATACCATATTCAAATTTGAATTAAATTTAACTCATTCCTGAAAACAACTAGCTCATGCAATGAGTGCAAACCCCGCCTATGTTTCTACTCAACGTGGGATTTCCAACGGTGGTCACATAAAAGTTTGATCAATAATATATCCTCACATATAGATTTTAAAGTATTGAAAAACTATTTTCTTTTTTCTTTAGTTGCAATCAGTTTTTATGGTCATTCATTTGCTTATATAGAGGATTTAGTTCAAATGTTCAAGTGATCGACGATCGTTTGATAACTTTAAACTTCTTTTCTGGTTCTTTCATTGGAGCTCAGATTTTTGGTATTTTTAGTTTATTTCTTGCTTGGAGATGTTTTTGACATTATTTCATATGCTTTGATTAGTAAATAGGTTATTCTTTGGCTGTACTTGTTACTTAAATATTTCAGGTGTTGGGGACTTTCATTACTGAATGGGATGAGGGAAGGACTGCCTGTAATACATTGCTTTCAACAAAGGAAACTGCACATATGTATGCAGAACGTCTGGCAGAGCTTGCCGCTGATTTAGGTTTCGATGGGTGGCTAGTAAGTAATTCATTAATCACTGTGTGCTTATTAGTTTCATGTTCATGTCAAAGGTTCTATTTGAATTTTGTATAATTTAATTAAATAGATATTTGATTTATTCACTTCCTTTTATGAGTGATGAGTGAACTTTTGACCTGCACTGCCAGTGCATAAGATGCTCCAAATATATGTACAGTCTAAATTTAATAGACCAGAATGATTTAGTTCAGGCTCTTAAGTTGAAGGTGCATGGTGTTTCATGTTAATACTGCTCTGAATGTAGGAATAATTCTCCAAGAAAATAATGGTGGATAGTAATATTGGAGATATTTTTCTTGAACACCTGTGATTTTTTTAAGACTCAATTTTCTAACATCTACAGTTTTTAGAAGAGAAACGGAACACTGGGAGTATTATAAGTAGCCTCATAACAAATACATATTTAGACATTTACTTAATATTCTCAATGAATTGACATTAAGAAGTAAATCGTAGTTAGTTGTTCTATGCCTATTTATACTAAAAGGCAAACCGATACGTAACATTTTTCTCAAGCTTTACAGCCTTGTAATTCTCATATTCCTCTCAATTTTTCAAACTAGTATCATTTAAATGCAGATAAATATGGAAGTGAATTTGGATCCGGGTCAAATTCCTAATTTGATAGAGTTTGTAGACCATTTATCACTAACAATGCATTCTTCTGTTCCTGGATCGTTAGTGCTATGGTGAGTATTATTAGATAAGTCAGTAACTTTTTTATCGCAGTTGATTGTGCCAAAAGTTTACTTTGATGTGTTTTCTTGGTTCTGTAGGTATGACAGTGTTACAGTTGAGGGTAAATTGAATTGGCAAGATCAACTAAATGAACATAATAAGCCATTCTTTGATATATGTGATGGAATATTTGTGAACTATACATGGAAGGTATTGTTTATCTTCCCCTGGCATGCTGGTGCAACACTATTGTTCGATCAATTGTCATTTTCCTTGTTTAATTTTAATGTGTACCATGTAGGAAGACTATCCAAGGCTCTCTGCAGCTGTTGCCAATGAGCGGAAGTTCGATGTGTACATGGGAATCGATGTATTTGGAAGGAACACATATGGTGGTGGACAGTGGAATGTAAGTGGTTTGTGATATGCAATCTGCTGTCCCAAATTTGAACTTGTTAGGGATTAAATTTTTAGTTGTCCTGGGTGGAACTTATGTCAGAAACTGAGCTGAACATGCTAATTTGACATTTAATGGAATGTCATAGGTGACCTGCATGTTTTATTTCACTTTAAGCATAGTAACAAGGTCTTTCTCCAGTGTTCAAACATGCTAAAAAGCCCATCTTCAAATAAGAAAAAGAAAAAGTATTGCAAACAACAGCAACAACCAAAAACTTGTTCATCTCAACAGATTTAATCACTTCTCATTTTGGCTGCCAGACTATGGAATACATCATGTTCTTCAAATTCAATTTCATTACTAGGATTAAAATTATGATTAAATATGGTTTTGCACAATATTGTAGACATTTCAACCATCAGAATGCTTTGATTTCATTTGGTTATTGCAGAATATATATAGCAGATGCACTTTAATCTTAAAGTAATAACTTCCTTCAGAGAAGCTTCTTGCTACATGCTGAACCCCTTCCCTTGGTGAAGCAGGCAAATTTCCTTTCAACAGATATTATTTACTAAAAAGATAATCATGATTTATTTTTGTTTTCATACTGCGTTTTCATATTGCATGGTATTTTAAATCTATTTATGACAACAGTTGCTGTTGAATTTTTTTCGTGGGACATAAAGTTGTACAAATTGAGCTGCCAAATAAGTTTGGACAAGTGACATATGTAATTGGTGAAGTGAATATGATATCTGTGTTACTTCCCTTTTCTTGGTAATCATTTCAATTTTGCCTCTGGTCCTTTTTTTATTCTCATGGATATCTCAGGTAGATGTTGCTCTTGATTTACTAAGAAAGAATGATGTCTCTGCTGCAATATTTGCTCCTGGATGGGTCTATGAGACAAAGCAAGCACCAGATTTTGAGACTGCTCAGAATAGGTAATTTAGGTACCGATTTTGCAATACCCAAAAAATTATTGCTCCTTTTCTTTACAAGGTCAGCTGAGTCAATAATTTTGAAAAAAAGAATTTAGTGGCACAAGTGGCCAACATTGTATATATAGAAAGAACATGAAGCAGAGGATGCCACAAAGGCTGGAGATCCAATAAAAAATAATGATAAATTCAATCCATCTCTACAATTCTAAATATCTATAAGAAGGATCTTTTTGAAGAATGAGAAAATAAATTATGGTTGATCCAGAATTTGCACTTCAAAGGTTTTGATTTCATTCTGATAAGCTTAAAAATTATGTACTAATTACAGACAAAACCTTCCTTGGGTTGTTCTATTCTCTTTGTGATTTTCTTTGCTAAAATTTATCATATGACTAGTTTGGTATTTTGTAACACTCTCTAAATTATATTTCTCGCTGATCACTCTTAGAAAGCAAATATAAAATTTTATGTTTTGTTAATTTTAGAATTCAAGATTCACAATATGTTTTTGTCATTTGAAACAACCATAAACTATAATTTTTAGTAACTTCGGTTACAAGTTTATTAGTTCATTGATTCCCCGAGACAACCTTAATTTACAAAATCGGCACTTGTCTGATAATATTTATTTTTTTTTAACTCGCTGAAGTCACGTATACAAAATTCATGAAAGCAGAAATATTTAAGAAACTTCATTGTTTAATTCTATAATTCCCATCGCCAAAGAAATTCTAAAATATATCATGCATTTTCAAATGGGGTTTGGTGGTGGGTGCAAATTACATGGTCAAACTTTCTCTTTGTATTAACGATGGAGATCAAGTCAAACTTAAATTTCTTACTCAGATACCAGTATTATTGCTCTGCTCTGTTGTTGCAGTTGGTGGGGTCAGGTGGAAAAGTCATGGGGAGCACTGCGAAATTTTCCCGCACCATTACCATTCTACACTAATTTTGATCAGGTTAACAATTGCAATTCTTGCACCTTCGTAGTTTTTCTTTCCTTGTCTAAGGAAGTATTCTTTTTCCTTTGTGCATTTGGAATGTGCTTTTTCCCGTACATTCTGAATATAACTTTGAAGATATTTTTTTGCACATTTTATACCACCGGATTTATTTTTAATTTAATTTCAGTGAAACTGATTCTAAGACTAATTTGTGAATTGCAAGAGGCTGATGGTGGGTAGATTATTTTTTCCTTAAAGACAAATTTTAGCTCAGTGCAGATAAAACTGGCAAGGAAGAGGTGAACTGGTGAACAACCCAAATCTAGAGTGGAACCTTCATTAAAGAAGACCTCAGCAATCTTCTAAAATAATTAAATAACCTTACCAATTCCCCTTCTGAGCAATCTTACTTTAAATCAAATACTTGTTTAACCTTGTATTTCAAATGTTGGCATTCTGTCTCTAAAATGTATAATGTCTTTGTTACTTCCAGGGACGAGGTTACCATATTTCAGTCGATGGTGACAATGTATCAGATAGTACTTGGTGCAACATTTCTTGCCAAGGTTTCCAGGTATGAGTCTGTCGGGTGATCATTCTTATTGTTGGCTCAACTATTAACTGTATAGATCGTTGATTAGATGACCAATGAAAGATTATATGCCCCTTTTTTAAATTTTATTTTCATTTCTAATATTAGGGACTAATTTTAAATTACATCGATATATTAACTGGAAAACAAAGTTTAGTTTAACATTTTGAATTTGTGATACTTGGTTAAGAGCTCTATTGGAATCTAACTCAAATATTTGCGTGCAGCCACAACTTATGCTTGTTGATCCTTCAAATTCTATTCAAGTTTCTGTAGAGTAAGTGATGGTACATATCTAACATTTTAATATGTTCCTGTAACTGGGAGCTGTAATAGAATGCATTGTCACATATTACATCTGTTAAAAGTAAATATTCTATAACAGTGTGTGGCTTAACTGAACAGTTTGGGTGTGAAAGTGCCTGTAAAGAAAATTTCATCATAAGAATACTTTTACTTATTGAATCATTGCATTTTAGTTGTAGTTCTGACATGATCTGATATATGTATTTATTGACTTGCCGTCAAATTGCAGCTTGAAGGAAGCATCATATAGTGGAGGGGGAAACATTAAATTCAAAGGATCCCTCGAAGAGAAAATTTACCTTGAGAGAAAAATATTTCAAGTAGGGTTTCTTTTGAGCGAGTTGCCTGTCCACTTTATCTATACTGTAAGCCATAACTTCTTTATCACTATTGCTGAATAAACTGCACTTTAAAGAATGTCATCATACTCATAACCTGGAATAACCACCAATGCGTCAGTTTCATTCAATTCTTAGTGCAAATCACTGTCTTCGTTTGTGAACTGAACCTGGTCATGAATTTGAGGCAAGGAGAATTAGAGTATATTATCTTGATAATGGTTAAATGTGCATTCAGTCAAATTGACTGAAATTATATGTATGTATGTACTATCCCATATGAGTCTTCTTTTTCACACATGAAGTTAATGATTAATGCAGGTGAAATCGGATAGCAATTCTTCATTAGGACTTAAGCTCGAGTTCACCTCCACTGGCGATGGCAGAAGAGCATCTATGCTTCTTGCATCCCGGGCAGTGAATCACTTTTCAGACAAGTTCAGCAAAGTAATCATGACTCGTGAACGCAAGGGATTTTCTTCTGGATGGGTTATAAATGAAGGTGTAGTTGCAATGAGTGGATACACTTTAACAGAAATCCATGCAGTGTGCTATAGATCAGATTCAAATGACAATGATGGAATTGTGGCTTCCCCATCAGATTATTTTGCACTTCTTGGTCACATCACAATCAAGACTGTGGACTATAAGTCAGATTTTCCTCTGTCTTCTTCCTGGCTAGTTGATGGCACCTGCATAAAATGGACATCAGACCCTCTGGGTTCAAAGAACGTTGATGTTAAGATTTCTTGGAAATTAAAACATGAGAATAGTTATCTATTTCTGAAGTTCAACGTTTACTTGGTAAAATTATCAAAACAAGCAGGTGGCAATCCAGTTACAACATTGGAGGATGTAAAAGAGTACCTTGGAGTAGCACAAGTAAGCTGTTTCTATGTTTCTGACCTCAAAGTTCCTTCAGACACTTCTACTCTCAAATTTATAATACAAGTCTGCAGTGTAGATGGGACAATTCAGGAATTGGACGAGTCTCCATATTATGAATTGGAGGTTGAAGGTCCTTAAATTGTCATTAAAATGTAACACTATTTCTCCAATAAAAGAAAGCCTATATCGCCATTAGAATGTAATATTGTAACATTATTTCCTCAACATAAGACCCCAAATTGTCATTAGAATCTATCGTTGTAAAATTATTTATTCAATAATGAAAGACCCAAAATTGTCATTCAAATGTTGCATTGGAGTTCAACAATTCAATTAAAACTTCTCTATGAAGATGTTTTACCTAATAAAACCCTTCCTTCTTAGATAACATACAAGTAACTTGACCAGAATAGAACCTTAATTTGTACGAATGAAACTATTTCGAATCACTTTTGGACATCCTATAATAATGTAAAGTTAAATGTTACCTTTTTTATGGTATAAAATGAATATTATCCTCTTATTGAATATTTGTATGTTGTATCAACCTTACAAATTTTCATTTCAGAGTTACTTCCCTACGAGTTATTCTGACATAAGGTTTGGTCTTCTTTTTCTTAAAGTGTTTTTAAATTTTAAAAAATTGCTTATAATTTTTATAGTAATTGGATAAGTTTCAAATATTGTATTAAAAATTAGTGTTTGTTCATAAGTTACAAAAGCTTGTTTCTGAAACCATACTCTATCAAACAATGTATGATCAAAAGGCTATTTTCTCACCAATAATTAGAGATTTTTTTCTTGAGTAAAATGTAAATTTCATGTTTATCATCTTGTTTAAAGTACTTATTTATTTGCTCTTATCAAAATATTGAATAAATTATCATCAATGGTTATTCAATGAAATGACTATGCATATGCATAGCCAATAATTGAACACTGCAACATTATCTGGTGCAACATTATCTGGTAATTAACTTTAAAATGTTTCAGCTTTTTTAACAAAGCAGCTTTGACCGTGTTCACACTTTTTTAACAAGTTCAATTTTTTTATCATTAAATAAATCGACTTTTTTGTACATTATTGTTTTCGGTGAATATAAATATTAAATATTTAAAATCATAAATACGCTTGTAATTTTTGTTTATTTAGAATATCATGTTCTACCACTTTTAATTTATATTCTTAAGATTTTTATAGAATTAAAATAATAAAGCCAATATAAAACACTATTTCATTGTTCCAGAATCAAAGTTTATGTTTATAATTATAAGAGAATCGGCGTTTAAATTAAAGAAACGTACGTAAAACTTAATACACGGTTGGTACATTTTAGCAATGTGTACCAGGTTTTAGTAGACAAAAATATCCTTATATAAGGTTAAGGGTATTTTAATAATTTTCATTTTCAAAACTAAAAAAAAAAAAACCCCAAAACCGTTACTCAACTCTCTCATTTCTCTCAACTCTTTGTCTTTTCTCTTTCTCCAATCTTTTCTCTGTCATCCCTACTATAATCCCAATTGAAAAAAATCAGAAACGCTTGCCGTTAAACAATCTTACAAAAAAAATGATTTTATAATGAGTTTTCATCTTATAATTTTGTTTTATCTAATTCTCACAAGCATAAAGGAATTGGTAATTGACCTGAAAAAAATCAGAAATACTCGCTGTTAAATAATTTCTTACAAAAAAATGATTTTATAATGAGTTTTTATTTTATAATTTTTGTCTTATCTAATTTTCACAAGTATAATGAAATTATATAAAATTATATAAGACAAAAATTATAAAATGAAAAACTCATTATAAAATCATTTTTTTTGTAAGAAATTGTTTAAGAGCGAGTGTTTTTTTATTTTTTCAAGGCCAATTACCAATTCCTTCATATGTCATTATGCTTGTGAAAATTAGATAAAATTAGATAAGACAAAAATTATAAAACGAAAACTCATTATAAAATCATTTTTTGTAAGAAATTATTTAATCGCGAGTGTTTCTGATTTTTTTTTCAGTTAGGGCTACGGCAGAGAAAATGTTGGAATGAGAGAGATGAAAAAGAAAGGATTAAGAGGAATGAGAGAGGTAAGTAAGGGTTTGGGAGTTTCTTTTTTTTTATAATTTTAAAAATGAAAATTATTAAAAATCTTGAAACTTAGAATCCATGACATATAAGGGTATTTTTGTCTACTAAAACCCGATACACATTGCTAAATTGTACCAACTGAAAAACAGGCGTACGTTAGCAAACCCATATATATATATATATATATATATATATATATATATATATATATATATATATATATATATATATATATATATATATTATATATATATATATATATATATATATATATAACTGAAATCACTAGTATTTTCAACTGTTTATTACATGTGTGATTTAACCATATTGATGTTTCAATGTTATAATATTTAAATATTTTTCAATAAGTAATTTCTTCTTCTCATGTTTTATCAATTACTTTTGTTAACGATAATACTTTGAATAAGGAATCCAAATTCACTATTAGATTAATACCCTATCATTTATTTTTTCATCAGTGATACTTCTATATGGTTTTTTTCATCTATTTCTATTGAAACATGGAGAAACACTATTAATACCCGATGTTTCATATTTTATAGAATGTTAATATGAAAATTTTGAACAAAACATTCTCACATTTATTACAATTTACATTCCCCAAAAGTACTTCTCTTGCATGTTTTCTTTTACCAAATAATAAAGGTATAGCTTAAATAATTATGAGTCTGAATTATTAATACTATTTTTAATCTAAAATCTTATATTAAAATTATAACATTTAACTTTAATTCAGAATTTTAAAATAATAAATTTATAAATCTTGATCAGATTCAACTTTTTGATATATATATATATATATATATATATATATATATATATATATATATATATATATATATTATCTTTAGAACAAAAAATGTATTAAAAATTTTATATTAATTAAAATAAAATTAATAAAAAAATTTATAAGTGAATTTTATAAATTTAAGTTAAATTTAAATTTAATATCTTAATATCTTTGTTCATGTCATGCAGTGTGATAAGAATTTTGACAAAAATAGCTTTGTTTATGAGAGCATTTATCTAAATTCGAAAACCAGTTTCCTCGAGCCCTCAAAAGGAAAACTGGGTTCCCACTATCACTTTCTTTGTCTACACAAAATTACAGAATTTCAGATTCATTAACATTACTTTTGTCTTGTTATGTATTTTAACTTATTATCAATATCAGTGTTCTCGTTTTCCATCTTTTGACTTACCACAACTTTCTTTGTCCCACTGAACTCTCAAGAACATGAAGATGAGACATCCATAGTTTACTTTCGTAACAACTAATAAAATCATATATTATTTTTAATCTAAATAAAAAATTTAACGATAATATATATTTTCATGCAAAATTTTCTTTCTTTCAATTTTTACATAACTATTTTTCATTCACTTCTTTTCTTTCACATATTCTCCGTCAATATTTTTGTTGACTCCATCATTCACTATAATTTTTTTCAATTTTTTGTTGTATTTTATATTGTTGAAGATATATATATTATATGATTTTTTTAACCACTGTACATCAAATTAATATAATATTAAACATATTTTATTTAATGTTTTGTTTAATCAACGTTAAAGTGTTTTTATTTTATAATTTATTTAATTTAATTAATGACCAATACTGAATTATTCTAAAGGCCAACTTAAAAATTAATAATACCAAATATTACTTAGAATCAGACTTTTAAGAGTAGACATAGATGATTACATGATTTTAGAGACACCCATATATGTGATGTTATTAATTAATATCAATTTTTACTTATTAGTATTAATTTTTTAATTCACACTGAATATTTATTTTCTGAAAAAAAAAAGTTAAATATCTTTATTGTTGCACCATGCACGTTAAAATGACATTAATATTTCTTCTCACACACATAAACTTTAATTGTCTCTTTCAAATAATGCCTTCATGATCAGACTTTCAAAATGAAAAGCATTTTTCATACAATCATTTACTTTTATTTAGAAGTTGTTAGGTCAATCTCTCAAAAACATCAACCTTGTTTTAATATCTGGATATTTTAATGTAAAATTTAGATATTTTAGTATTAGGTGTGGTCTCCAAGTTAACATATCATGATATGATGAATTCATTACTTTCAATGGAGAGAAGGGTATTCCAGTATATTACATAAACGCAATGAATACATTTCTTATAATTATTTCTAGAAGAAGAAATTAAAAATAATACCTTTTTATAAACTAAAATTAATTTGTGCATATATATATTTTGTATTAATTCTCTAAAAATTAATTTACATCTAACTTTTTTTTATTGTTATATTTACAAAAATAAATTCAAACATAATTGTACCGTCCGGTCCTCCCGAGTCATAAATCGAGTGTCTACCCAGGTCGGTCATCCAGACCGAGCATCCAACTAACGCTATCCGACCACACATGGACCGAACGTCCACCCAGGTAGACCATCTGGACCGAACGTCCAAGCGGACGCTGTCCGACCAGACATGGACCGAACGTCCACCCAGGTCGGCCATCCAGACCGAGCGTCAGTGTGATCGATCAGCAAAACCGAGTGGCCGCCCACCCAGGTTGACATCCCTGTCTGACGACCTTCTGACCGATCGTCCCGACCGACCCTCACTCGGTCGACTACACGGTTAAACGCTAATGGCTCATTAAAGCCCTTAATGAAGATTAAGGTATGATTGGGCCGTTATCAGGCCCATGAAAGGTAAAAGTCCATTACAATCAGTATAAATAAAGGTTCCAGGTATGATTTCTGGACAGATTGCTTACGATGCAATATATACATGCATTACAGACCACTCGGTCTTGTTACTGACTTAAGCATCGGAGTGCCTTTGACAGGTGCCCCGACCGTCCGGCTTGGAGAACGAGGAGAGAACGGATATTACAACCAGGACTTGAAGACAGAAGAGTCCCTTCGGCCCTTCGCAGTGCGTCCAACCCTTAGAAGAGGTAACCGTCCGGTTTTCGCTAGCTTCTAGTGTCATCCTTCTCGCACCAGAACCGCTCAGTCTGCTTCGGCTCGTGGGATGTAGGAACGTCTGCCCGATCTTCTGCAAACTCACATGTTTTAACAGGATCATCTAGATCCGATGATCCGACCGAAACAATAATCATGCTCGTGTGCTTAAAATACATTATTCTAACAAAAAGAAACCTCCCTCTTAAGTTTTAATAATAGAATAAATTTTAATGCATGGACCATGGTTGATGCAACAAGTCTTCAAATCAACTTATACCAAAAAAAAAAAAAGAAGTTAAAAATTTGAAAAGAATATACAATTAAAATCACACGAAACTTTGGAGGGACCCTTCAAAAGAAGGTTCGTCACTGATTAGTTTAGAATTTAGGATAGAAAGACAAGAACTGGGTGGATTCATTTACTTATAAATGGATGAAAAATCATGTTTGACCACAAAATGTTTCACATTAAACAAAGCTGATGAGGAATCTTTCAAGTTTAAGTCAGTTCTTAATTACAGCATTATTTTTTTCTGAGTTAATTAAGAAACAGTACTTGGTTGTCCCCCACCATTAATTAAGGTTTTTCTGGTTTTCTCTTGAGCAATTAAGATAATGCTTTGATTTTGACGTAAATCTGTTGGGAGAGATGGATTTAGAAACCCTACATGTAATAGCTCTTATATTATATGTTCTGCAAGTCCCATAAATCAACCACTTTCTTCCACAGCCCCTACACGTGAACCAGCTAGAACAAACTCATCCAAATTAATCTCTAAACCTTTTAACTTTTATTTTAACGTTTTTCTATTATGATAAGAACATTGTGGTATATGTGCGAAGAAATTGACAGCTGTGTATGGAAGTGAAAGCGAGAAACATGAACTTTCTTTTTTATAAATTTTGGACCAAAAGGAATACTAACGTGGCTGGAAGTAACATGCCAAGCTATAGAAGAAACACAAAGCAAGCATTTTGATGAATACTTACAAAAATATGAAAATATCCTAGGAAAGGATGTAGAAGTTAGGCGTTAAATTCAACATCTCTTACAAACTTCTTAATCCTAACTTCATTTTAAACTTAAATTTTTCATTGTTTGATGTTTATTTGTAATCTTTAAAAACATGAGTTGTGTATATGTTTTTAATAACGTATGTATTTGCACGTGCATGTGCTGTTCTTTTTATTTTTAGTTTGTACATGTGTGTCTATTATTCATATTTAATGTGTGTGGTGTGAGTTTACTATTTTCACTTTTTTAAATTTTAGAAAAGTTAGCTTAAAATATTAAAAAAATAATGTTTTTTTTTTCTTTTTAGAGACATGTTAACAACATAGCAAATTTGGTTGATGAGGAATACTATTTATAATTGAATAAATCTGAGTATTTCCACCTATCAAGATCAACCAATAATATTAACTAATCATCACAATTACACAATAATACACACCTAATTAATCGATAATCACATAAAAAAATTAAATTAAAATTAAATGAAATGTGAGTTCATGATGATGGTAAAATTTTATAACAAGAAATATAGTTAGATAATCATCAATGTACAATATATTGATAATTGTATATTTGTCCACTCATTTATTACCTCTTTTTTAAATATAAGAGTGTCTTTTTTTGATACCTCTCATGTAATAAACACGTAAAAATAAATAAAAATACTACCTAAACTCTTAAAAAGTGAAAACGACGGATGTAACTAGAAAGTTAATCTTAAATAAATAATAATAACATTAATTTCAGTGTCTATTAATTTTAAATTTTAATTAAAAAATATGTTATGAATGGGCATGTGAGTTTGTGTTATGTAAGTTGATGCTTGTTAGGTATTTTTAGTTTTTAAGAAAATTAGTTTTGTTTGTGTTTTTTTTTAGAAAATTCGTCCTAAGTGTGTATATGCTATTCAACTTTTAGTCTTTAGAAAAAAAATTATAATTTATTTATTTATTATGTATTATTAAACATTGTTTCATTTTTATAATTAAATTTTTAACAATATCATATTTTTTATTTAATTTCTTAAGTATTATTTAAGTATTAATAGAAAAATAATTTATTAAATTAAAACGTGTCATTTACATAAAGTGGTAAGTATATATAACAATATAACATATTAATAATCTAAATATTAAATAAACATAATAACTTATTATATATGTATCATATTTATAATATCTAAGTATCAAAATTAAATAATAAATTATGTATAATATCTAATAGCATTTTTTCTTCCGTCGAAGAATAAAACAATTAAAGGCGTTAGAATATTTAGACTTCTACTCCTCGACTATATTAATATTGGTCTCAACCTAGGACGATATGACACACAACACAACTGAATATGTCTTAAGTACCTACACCCAAACATGTCCAACTTCTATATAGTGACTACAACTAAGCACCCTGAACGATTACTTGTCGGTCTACTAGAACCGATGACATACTGACTACTCTATTACTAGAGAATATGATCAAACATTGACTCAGACAAGGTAAATGGATCATTGGACCCAAGCTTAGGCCCATACATGTAAGATTACACAAACATAATAAATTATATTATAAATAGCATAATCGTCGAGGTATTTCATTTATGTTTTCATTAATTACACACTAATATTTTGTTGATATTTGAGGTTGATTTGAATGTCGAGGTGTCTTTTACATACACAACCCTCATTCATGAAGGACAAGTATTGAAGAGCAGGAGGACAGACACTTTGGAAAATGAAGGTTGAATTTGTGGAGTTGAAATTTTTTCATGGTGCCTTTTCACTTTATAAGAACAATGAGAGAGATTATAAATAAGGTGCACAACAATTTTTTTTTATGACAAAAGAGCATAACTGAAAGTTCAAAATATTTGAGTAATTGTTATAGTCAAAATTTTCACTAGCCATTGAAGATAAAACATGATACTATGAAGATTTGGAAAATGTATGATAAACTTCCACGAAAATAAGGAATCATTAAGGAAAACATAAAATCAATTATTGATTTTTCGGTATGTAAACAACTATCATAGGCTCCATCATCATATGCTAAGAGATGAAAGTTGTTGTTGAGAGAGAAAACGAGACCTTAACCTATAGTGGACTTCAAGTATTTCAGCAAGTGATGGATTATAATTCAATGTGTGGTTAATGGATTTTGCATGTATTGATTAAGCTTGTAAACTACAAAAGTAATGTCTAGTATGGAAATAGTCAACATACCTTCTAAATAATCTTTTGTACACAAGGGATTCTCAATAAAGTCACCATCATTAAGGCTAAACTTTAAATTGAGATCCATAGGTAATGCAGCTATTTTGCTACCTAAAAAGAATTATCATCAAACAAAGATAAATTATACTTTTTTTACACAAAGAAATATCCTTATAGATTTGACAATTTCAAGCTTAAGAAATATACAAGAAGACAAAGAGTATTTAGTTTAAATAAAGAACTCAATTTCAATTATACCTTACCAACACAAGAAATTCAGGACCTACTACGATGATGTCATCCACACACACCAACAAAATGAAAAATAAAGAATGAAACCATGAATAAACATGGAGTAATCATTTTTAGACTATGTAAAATCATGTTGCAATAAGGTTGAAGGGAGTTTGTAGAATCATTGTCTAAAGGATTGTCTCAGTTCATATATAAAGTTATTCAACTTACAAACTAATCTTTTTGTTTTTGTTTTGTAGTCTAGGAGAATATTCATATATACTTTCTTAAATAACTTGTCATTTTTGCACTAGCAACTACTAACACCCTTACAAAAGATTATGTCAATTGAGTCATCACCATTTTATTTCAATTTAAAATTTCATCTGCACCTATGTAATGTTTGCCTTATGGTAAAGAGACTAGAGATCAAGTGACATTATCTTCCAAAGCATTAATTTCTTGATGATAGAATTCAAACTCATAAGTGATAAAAATTTGATTAATGAAAGTTTTATACATTGGATTGAATTTATTCACATGATACAAATTCTGAATAGGATAAGGGTTTGAGGTGCCATAAGACATATAGTCAAACAAATAAGGTTAATTAGATAACTTAAATAATCTTTAAACAAAGGATTTGAAATCATCATTATTACTAGACATTGATTTTTCATGTGTATCATGGTACTTATTAGAGCGATGTACATGAGAAATGAGAAGTATCTAAAGACAAATAATCTTAAGGCAAATTGTCAATAAGAGACAAAATTTATTATATCATTAATGAAAAAAAAAATGTATAAGTCATGTCTTTGAAATAAAAAATGTTTCGTGAAAGAGAGCATCCCTTAAAATAAAAAATTGTTTGATAACTAAGTTGTACAATTTTTATCCTTGTAGCTTATATAGTAACCAACAAAAAATGTGTGGAATGGCATGAAGAATAAATTTGTTTATCGAAAAGAACAAAATTGTTATATGAGCCAAACATCTAAAAGTTTTCAATGAATAATAATTAGAATTAAAGCTATACAAAAACCTGATAAAGTCAATATGTTAAAATGTCCAAGAGTTAACTTGAAAGAAATAATGAATATACACTCTCCCAAGATTAAATAAACGAGTTGGATTGAAAAAAATATATTAACTTTTAGTCTCAAATAAATGTTTTTTATATATTAAAAACTTGAAATTTATGTGTGAAAAAAATATTCAAATAAAATAATTATGATCGTACATTAAAAACACGAAAAGAACTTTTGTCATCATAAATATATTTACAACAAGACCTTCAAATATCACAATATAATATATCAAATAATATCTAAAACATTTTATTGGATTAAATTAAAAATAACCTTCTAAATTTAGTAAAAAGACAATTTAAATAAACACGAATACGAATGCAATATATCAAAACTAAAAACCAAATACAATAAACATAGACAAATATGCTTTTAACCAAAGAAAAGATTAAACAATATAACGAAACCCACATCCAAATTTTCTTTTAGCACCCTTATAGTATGAAATCCACTGTACGTTGATTCAGAGTTTTGTACCATAAAATATTTTCCAAAAATGAAGTAACTAACCCCCATTCAGTATATAAAAAACACGGCTTAGTAATAGAACGTGTCTTTTATGGTGTGATGCATTAATTAGAAAACGTGGAGCCACATGCACTCATTAAATTTTATTCTTTTTGATATTTGAGTGTTGTAGGATGAACATAGCTTAAATATAAGATGTAAGATGCACAATTATTATTTTTTATTTAATTAGAGTTTTTTTAATAAAAAAATATTAAAAAAAGTGGATTTTAAATTTAATCAATCTTATAAGACTTTAGATTTATAAAATAACATTTACATTTACATATATATTTTTTAATTTACCCTATTTATATAATCTATGAAAGAAAGAAAAAATTAAGATAATAAAAAACATCAAATCTTAATAGATCGAACCTCATTTTTAGATCAATAATGTTTCACTTTTTTTTATAATAAAAAACATTAATGTTATCACTAATTAAAAACAATATATTTTTTTACATATTATGTTAACATATAAATTTAAATATATATATATATATATATATATATATATATATATATATATATATATATATATATATATATATAAAGAGAGAAATACAAATAGATTGGATATCCGATGTTCAAACAACAATAAAAGAAGAATTCATTAATTACTCCGTGTTATTCGTCGAATACTTGTTTAAGGAATATGTGTAAATATTTTAAAACTAGTAAGTATTTGTGATACCCATAAATATTAAAAAAAAATATTTTATAAATTTTTAAAATAAAATTTAAAATATAAATAAAATATAATATAAATTAAAAATTAATTTTAATTAAATTTAATCTAATAAAATATAAATTAATTTTAGTTAAATTTAATTTAAAAAATATACATTATTTTTTATTTTATTTTTTTTAATAATAAATAATTATAAATACAAACACAATCCTTTTATAAATAAATATTAAAATATCCCCAATAAATTAACGGTACATTCAATTATCTTCGCAAATTTTATCAATAAATATCACATATATAAATATTTTTGTCATTTATATTAAATAATAATTAATAAGTCAATAAATAGAAGACAGGAACACACAATGGACCGTTTCCTACACAGGCCACGCTTCCTCTCCTCACGTGGTGGTGCCAGAATGCTCATACCAAACCTTAACTTTTTGTTTCTATGCATAACATATCCATCACCATACCAAACCAAACCTTCATCATCTTCCATTTCAAATTTCTCAAATAAAACTCTATTAAAATTTTCACCTCCAATCATCAAAACTTTTCCATAACGCTAATTTAATCCTTAAAAATGTATTATCATCCTAATATATCTCTAACATAGTTCTTCATATTTTCTTTATCATTAATTTCTTTTTTCATTATCCCTTTAACACAATCCGAAAATATAAAAATATAAAAAGACAATGATACTTTGACAATAATTTTTTTACAACATTTTAATACTGTTTACGTGTCATTCTGTGATTGGTCCAAAATTATTCTACAATTAATAATAATAATCATAAACATCAATATAGACCAATCACAGAATGACATGTAGACAGTATTAAAATGTTATCAAAAAATGTTGTTAAAGTATCATTATCCAATATAAAATGTTGTGAAAGAAGAATGGCACGATTTTTAGGATGGTCTCGAAAGAAAAAACCCAAGAGGTCCACACACAAAAAGAGTTTCAACACTTATTCCTACTTGCAAACAACAAAAATAATTTTAGTCGTAGTGGAAAAAACAAAATCATTTTATTTGTTTCAATTACTCCATGGGATGCTAAATTTATAATTAATCATCAGAATGTTTGCCATTTTAAAAAAGACCACCGACCCTCGTCTGAATGCATTAATGTTCAAGCATCACGATTATTAGTTTATTGGGTTAATTAATGTTACTATTCCTCAACGCTTTCATTACTTGATCGCATGCCACCTATACTTCACTATCAAACTGCACTCCCCTGTCTTAACTTCAAAAAATACTAAAATACTTCACAGAACTTTCAACGCTTCAACTATGCAAATCAAAAAATAATTCAGCAACAATAATGAACATTATTAATAATCTTTAAAATAGACTAATACAATTTTAGTATGTAACTTTACATCCACTTCAATATTATAATTTTTTTAATAAACTAAGATGATACTGAAGTTATATACTATAGCTTAATTATATATTTAATTTATAGCCGAGTCTCCAACACTTTTAGAAATTTATTTTATATTGTCTTAACTTAAAAAATCACAAGACTATACACTTTGAGCGATTAAAACAGTGAAAAACAATGTTTGTAAGGAAGAAAGAGCAGCAAAAGCTTTTGAATTCAGGAAACCATATCATGTCCATAAATGTTGTCTCTTGAGACAGCATCATAAATTACATTGCTAGAAGAGGCATAGTTGAGAAACTGAGGGAGTTCATTCTGGAGAAGGTAAGATTTCTGATCTGGGTTTTCCATTTCTGGATTTGGCATCACTGGCTCCTGTTGCATCTGGATGCAGAGTATCTCTGCTTGAGCCACTGCAAGCTGCATTTGAAGCTCAGAAACCTGGTTTTGTAAATAGGATATGGCCCCAACACAGCCATACACAGGGTCCCGAACTCTTGCATGTGCTTCGTACACCAAACTACTCACAGCATCTGCTCTCTGCTCAATAGGAAGTTCCTGAACCATTAACATACATTTCAGAATCTGACAATGAATTTAATTCCACTTCAAAAGCTAACACATACTATTTTGATTATATCACATGTGGGTATGATATTTTCAACTGTACAAGAAGAAAAAAAACTAACTTGAACCAAAAAGTTATCAAACACAAGAAGCTAAAGTCGAATCCAAATATCTCCCTTTTTCATAATGATAATAAGAAAAAGTGAGGAGGCATAGGTACTGTGTGAGATACCTGCAGCATTTTGCTAACATTGCTAGCGCCAAAAACCTTGTGAACTAAGGCGAACTTTTGAGGGTCATTGGAAGGGAAATAAGGAGCAAAGATGCAGTCCTTGGTACACCTGCGTCTGAGAAGCTTGCATGAAGCACATGGAGAATTCCCAGCCATTTGATTACGGGAGAAAAAGGGTAGCTGCAAAATTTCTTGTTTGGTTTGGGAGTAAAAGCTTAAAAGCATAATAAAGAAGAGGAAAAGAAAGTTAGGAACAGAGCTTGACAGAATGAAAGAGAGGGAGGGTGTATTTATAATGGCCAACACCGTTTGAGGTCAGTCCCTAGCTTTTTGTGCAACAGTTTGAGTATCACTTTCAAGTATCAATCAGACTCAGCTCCTAAGCATTACTCTTTTTTTATCAGATAAACTAATGGGTTGGGTTATTTAATTTCCTCAGGCAAGGTTACGTGTAATTTTAACTCCAAAGAATTCATTTCTCATTCTTCCCAGCTTCATCATGCATTGCACTTATATCTCTGATGTGGGCAATTTGGAAAAAAAAAAGGGTACTTTGTGGATGTTTTTTCACAAAGGACCAAGTGGTATACAAGTGGGCAATTTGATTAAGAGGTACATATTATATGGTGATTGGTAAATAGGATTCTAAAGAGAAATTCTGCATCACACAGTGTCACAAGTTGGTTATTTCAGATTTTCAAAAGGGTCCAAAAAGGCCTTCAGCGTCCAGATCGTTCTGAAACAAAAGCTGATGACATAGGCTTTAACTGTAGTCTTACCACACTTTTCTTTAAGCCTTAAATAATACAGGTGTGCTTTGATTTTGGACTCTGTTTTTCTTTTGGTTTTTGTCTCTACTAAACTTTCTTTTAATCATCATAACCATCAGTTGATTTAATGGTTAAATGTAATACAAAGTTACACCAAAATTTAAAATTACAAAGACAAGAAATTTAAGGGGAAAAAATTTACACGAAAACACCATTTCACTAAATGAAAAAAAATTGATTTTTATTTCTTTATATCGTTAGTTTAATACAATGCTTCGAACTGAAGGACTTGGCTGTTGGCAGCAAATGAGGTGAGCAAGAGATTATCGTCATGGCACTGAATCCATTTTTAACAATTTCAAGAATAGTGAAACAGCTGCATGATAAATTTTATATCTTTTTAGAATTGTTGCACTATTAAAACAAATGTTGAAATTGTTAGTCTCATACGAGATTATAGATTTTATGAGAAGAGAGTTAAGCAACTCTATCATCGATAGTTGAAGGAGTGGAAACGGTGGAGAGCAAAACAATTGCCATAGTCAATTTTTTCTTAAAGAAATATCTACCTATATGTTATTTATTGATATTTCTAAAGTATAATTAATTTCACTTAAACATATTTATAATTTTAGAAAAAGGTTGTTAAAACAAATTTGCTTCTTCTTTTATTTTTTTTCTTTGAGAATGGACTCATTAAGTGGACAATCACACATTATTTTTAACCTTGCAAAGCTTTTTTCTGTCTCTTCTTGTTGGAAATCCTACATCGACTAGAGATAAGACGAATTTATAATTTATAAGTGGGTACAAATCTCACCCTACAAACCGATTTTGTGAGATTGAGTTAGGCTTAAAATCCACTTCTAACACTTCTATTTGAATGTTATGAGCAAAGGTTTCTTCACCACTATTTTAACATATTTTTCTTCTCTTGACATTAGTCGATTTCTCTTTAGGATTTTTTATTTTAATTCTTTGAATCTCTCTTAGGTATTCTATTAATTACTTATTTATATTTTTATGAATTATATTATTTGTTTATTGTTGGACAATCATATATAAGGTGATTTTTTTATCCATAAACATCTAATTTTTAGAATATTTTATTTTCATAACTACCGTTAAATTTAGTTCAACCAACTTTTCTATCTGAAAATAATTATTTTTTAAAAAAGCAAACTATATATATATATATATATATATATATATATATATATATATATATATATATATATATAAATTTAGTTTAGTACAAATAGGGTTGATTTTTTTAGTGCTTGGTTTGATACGAAGGTGATAAAATATGAAACTATTCTGTCAGAGCCTGCAGATATAATAGATGACGTTGAGAAGAACCACCTTTTTGAGATATTGATTCGAATGCGACAGATGAAGCTCACTCATCAGCACAATAATCTATCATAAGTTGCTTCTATAATAGCAGCTTTTGGGACATGCATGTTTTCCCTCTAATTTTTTTTTCTTTCTATTTTTCTAAATTTTATATTTTAGTTATTTTGACCGAAAATCTAATTAATGACTCAACTTGAACTGGTAAGTTAAAATTGTAAAAGAACAAAAAATAAAGAGAGATTAATTATATTAAATTAGAATTGAAAAATAGAAATTCATGTGCAAGCACAAAATCTATGGGCACTATCCGAGAGCCTAGTGTTGAAGTTGAAACCCCAAGAAATGGAAGAGAAAACAAAATTATGACACTATAAAAAAAAGGGAAAGGTTATCGCCGGCGCCGCCAAAGGTTATGGTGGTTGTTTGACGCTAATTTAGTTAAGTAAGAGTTAGAGGAGTAGGGTTTATGAGAAGCAGGTGAATACGAAGAAATTGATGAAGCTAAACGTGGATGTTTGTTGGACATACAAACATTCACGTGAATGCACGTTAATATTAATTTCTCTTTCTCAACTTCTGTGCATATTTTGACTCTTTTCAATAAACGCCTTCTGCACACAACACAACAACATAAAACTTCTACATCAAAAACTAAACATGATTTCAGACTAGAACACTTCCTCTCTTTTTACATGTGTATTACAAAGTTATTTCATAACAATCATACATAATATTACTAAAATTCCAAGTACTATTATTTCTATTGAATCTTAAATTATTTCATTACTTTTCTTCTTTAATTATTTATAATTGTTTTTCATATATTATTGTAGTGTAATAAATAAATTGACTGTTATGACTATAGTTATTATGAAATTAATGAATAAAAATCATTCTTCGTGTTTATATTATAACTAGTTGAAAAATAGTAATATATATATATATACATATATATATATATTCGATTAAAAATTTTTGATCAATTGTCCTTCCTTGTTATACTCTCTTTCGATCGTTCAATTCTTTTCGAGAACACAATCCACTTCGATGGGTTGTTGACCTGCATAAGACACTCTGACGCTCAAGTCAGATATATTTTTCAAAGAGATTTTTATCTTATTAGGATAGATGAAGGTTATTTTACCTAGATATCAATAGTATATTTATAGGGCTTGTGACAGCTAAATACATTGATTAACCATTAACACAATATATTTTTAGGCGATATAACCTATTAATTACTTATTAATATCATATACTTGTACTTGATATGACTATTAATTAGCCATTAATGTTTTCCACCTTACCTGGTAACACTGTTGCCACATAACCAATCGGTTGGTTGCTTCAATCATGAGCCAGTCAATTGTTCATAAAGAATCATAAACTTCTCATGTGTCCCGACCGATAGATACCATATATATATATATATATATATTTCTCCAATTGACGTACGTATTTTACATTTCTATTTTCTTCTAGTTATATATTTTTATGTTTTCTAATTAGTTAAAATAATAATTAATTAATTTAATAGTAACTTCCTAAATCTTCAATTTAAAAAAATAAACCTATCATCTCCTTTTATCTTTACAAATTTATTTACCTTGTATATTTTTAAAAATTATTACATTTTAATATGATAGAAATGTGGACCCACACGGACGAAAATCTATATTTTGACTATGAATATATATTAATACATATAAAGCAACATCTACTAAAATAGCGATACTTAAAAAGTTAAGGGAAAAAGAAGACGTAATTGACATGCAGTTAAGTTTAAAAGGGGAGATAAGAATTAGGTAATTAATGATATGATTATTTTAATTTGAAGGGATTTATATGTAAATTAGTTTGGTTCTTAATTAGCGAGAAAATGGAGTTCATTGAATTAATGTAGGGTAGTCCTGGCGCCCGTGGTTTAGCATGATTAGTGAACGGTTTTGGTTTACTTTGTTTTCTTGTATCTTTCTTATCAAAGAAAATTCTACCCTATACAAAACAGATACATCACAATCTCATCATCCAATACATAATATCTTTTTCACAACTTGAAACGTAGAGAAGACTAATCTCGTGAGCTATCATTTTATAGCTCTCTTTTTTTTTCAAGTATTATTTTTTAGCTAATACAGCATAATTAAAAAATTAAACATAAGTAATTCGTTGTCTTATAGGAAATTAAGAAAATGGTTTATAGAATAATTCTAAAATATCACAATTTGTTAAAAACTTCTAGCAAAGCACTTTCTCTTTAGATTACACTTTTGATCTTTAATTAGTTTTTGTTTACTGTTTAGTTTTTCCGTCAGTTTAGTCTTTAGATTTTAGAAATTATACAATTGTAGTTTAATTATTAATTATATATAAATTCAACTTAATTATTGTAAGATAAAGTTTGTATATTTATATACGATAAATTTTTTATGTTGAAATATACACATTTTGAATGAGACTAAATATTTATAAATAGTCTAATAACATGTGATAAAAGAATATAACAAATAATAAATTTTTTTAAAATAAATTTTTAAATGATTCTAATATTATTTTAAGAAAGAAAATTTATCTTTAATTCATCATATAATATCATATTAAAAACTAAATTTTAACCTAATTTAAATCAAATTTGTAAGTTAAGTTATGTTTTAATTTCATAAATCACTTTTTATAGGATTTTATAATTTATATATTTTTTTAGAATTTTGGATCAAAATGATATTCTTTTTAATCTAAAAAACACACAAATTTTGAAAAACAAAAATAAACTAATATTACAATTTTATTGTTTTAAACTATGACCCATTTTTTCCCACCTTTCACAAATAAGGTTCTAAATTAAGAGAAATTAAGATGAAGAGCATTGGTACGTAGGTATTAGGAAGTAAATACACCCCCTCTCACGGAATATTATCGTTATTCACTATTGATTAATTTTTATTTATATTTAATTGCTTCTTTAAATATAATTAATCAATTCCATGCATGCATTTGTATTAATTAGGGCTGGCCATAGGCGACCCCTACTAATGGTGATTAAACTTCACATCCTACAATTTTAGAAGAGTCTTGATTTCACTTAATTGGTCACAAATGGATATGTAAAATGATTCCATTATTCTATTCTATTAAGCAACTACACGAGGTTAGTTTCATTTCTCTATTTTGTATCAATAAATGACCCATTCTATCTTCTTCATACACATACTATATTATCCCTTCTAACTTCTTCATACATATATTTTGTTTCAAACTTAGGGTTTAGGTCAATAATATGAAAATAATATCCAACTCCAAACTATTCAGTAGTTGTTCGGTAAATTAAAAAATTATTTGCAGAAGATCCTTCAATATCAAAAGTCAATAAAGATTTGAGTATTTAAATATCAATGTTGTATTAAATGCAATCATTTTTATCTTCTATATATCTTATATTTATAAATTTCAGAATTAAAATTTTATTAATCAGAGTTTAATTATAATCCAATCGATGATAATTACAGTTTATCTTAAACTAAATTAATCATAATTTTTCTCCTTTCAGTCGTACGATACAAAGGAAATTCATGTAAAAATACTTATATAATTTAGTTAAGTTAGGGAGTTCATATAGCATTTTTATGAAAAACAGATGAATAATTAGTTCTCAAGTGTTCATTACATTCAACCTAATGTCTTATAAATTCTTACCAATTTCCCATAAATAAATTGAAACTCGTGATATACATTTTATCAAACTATCTTTTCTATTTATTAACTTAAATCGAATTAATAGTAATTGAGTCAAGTATGCTTTTTTATTATCTTAATTCTTTGTCTATTTCTGCTTTTAATCTTTCAACATTTTGTTTATTAATGCTACGCTCTTAACCATTGTTTCAAAAATGTTTCTAGATTTTTTTAAAAATATTAATGTTGAGTGATAATGTTTGGTAAATTTTAATGTTAGAACTTGTGTATTGACACATTTTATTAAAGTCGCATATAATGAAAAAACTTATAATACATTTTTTCTAAGTTTCTTTTTCAATGTTTTTAACTAATTTTAATAGGTCCCATAATATAATATATTTTTATATACTACTTGTTAGTTTCCAATTAACAGCAATGTTTTCGAAGTTTTTATACAATAATTGATTGTGTTGATGCAAGTCATATATATATATATATATATATATATATATATATATATATATATATATATATATTATATATATATATATATATATATATCTTTATTCGTGGATATAAATAATAAAAGAGAAATAATTATAATAAAAGACCTAAAGAAGAATAATTATAATTTATTATACGTGGATATAAATAATAAAAGAGGAATAATTATAATAAAAGAGCTTTAGAGGAACAATCATAATTTATTCATATACAGTATTCAAAACAAACTAAATAACTAAGAAAACATTATATTACCTAGTTTTGATATCTAAAGAACAAAATTTTAAAGAATACCTAAAGAACATATCTACATCCCTAATTAATACACCTCCTTATTTATCCTGAGATGCAAAAATTCTAACAACAATCTTATTATTTATACACTCCAAGTAATTGCAACAGTCTAACATCTTTCAAGACCAACAAAGAAACTTCACATTCGGAGTTTCTCAATCTTCATCGGAAACATTATTTTAGAACCCCAATCTATGTTATTAATTTTTTTTTATATTTTGTGAGATCTTTTTATATATATTTCTTCAAACTTTACAAAAATAAAATAAAAAATCAATATAAAAAACTCATGAAATATGAAAAATTATATATACAAGGACTCAAATAAAATAATATACATATTCGAAAAGTCATATAAAAAGGTAGGTTGAGAATTTAATCAATATATATTTTTTGGACAGTTTCACTTTTTTTTTTCTTTTTCATACCATAGCTTGCATTCTTTCTCTTTTACTAATGCCTTTCTTACTTTATAATTTTTGTAATCAATAACAAAAAATGTTGTAAATGAATAAGATAATTTTTTTCTATAATTAAAACAAATAAACAACTCGTATCAATTAATTATCTGAAGAATAAATGGGACTTTTCAGTTAGTAATTTTTAAAGCCAATTTTTCTGTCAAGCAATCTCCCTGTTGTTGTTTTTTTTTTTCTTTCTAAAGTTACATTTTGTTATGCAAATTATTATATAAAATAGTTATTGAAAGGTTATGATCCTCTGCCTAGCTAATGTCAATGTAGGGATCCATTCCCTTCTTAATTACATATTAATCAAATTTCCAAATTCTTTTAAATTCTCCCAGTAACAGTATACTTTATGTTGAGCATTATTTAAAAATTAATTTTATTGTTGCTTGAAATTAAAGCAAAGAAATCATAGGTAACTCCACCAAGCTATTAATAAGATTCCTGACATGTAATTAAGTTGTAGGGATTATTATAAACGAAGCTCGTTTCAATGGAGATTACCATTGAAATTTGTAAGAGTTGGAGTTGGTGTGGTAGAAAACCCAAGCTTTCATTGCATTAATTGCATCACATGATTCAAAGTTATATTCAATTTATTTCCAGGCGATGTAGTATCAGTGTTAGAGATTATGATACTGTATGGTAATTTAAATTAAACTAAATTTCAGTTTATTATCCTAAAGTAAAATCCATTAATTTAATCTAGCAAGCAACACTTTCAACGTAAAATATTAAAATTAAAAATTGGAACAGCCTTAACAGTTAAATATCAGTGTTAAAAGAAGAATCCTTAACATGAGACACAAACATGAGTTTCAAGGCTTCTATCCTCTTATAGAGACAACAGTCCCAATACACACAAAAAAGTCTTACATTACTGAGAAATTGAAAGTCAAAGATATTTTATAGGCACTTTTAGGTTGAAGCAAAAAGATATTCTTAAATTAAAAATAATTAAAGAAAGTGAAAAGTTTTAGAAGTTCAACCCCTCGAAAGGTGAGACCATGGACATGGAAGCTGAGACAGAAACTTGTCTGTGAGGTTTATTGCGAACGTTGAAGACAATAAAAAATGGCTCAAGAAACAGACATCTCACCACGTTGTAAGGAAAAAAAACATGAGACCTCCAAGGCAGACATTAAATGAGCATCGTGGTTCTCAAGATTCATTTTCGAGATGCATGATGTTTTCTTCCCATTATATGGTGAATGATTTATGACAGATAATTTTTTTATATTTTTTAACAATGTTTTTGGAATGCTCGTTAAAAACTGAAAAATAATAAATTTGTTCAACATTTTGGAAGTTATTGTATCTACAATTATAAAGAAGTAAGTATTACTAATTAAGTCATAATTAAATTTTAAACCACTGCTTTCACTCGCTCAAGTTTTGAAGTTGGTGAAATCCTAACTAAGATTTGGATAAAAATTTCCACCAATATGAGAGGTTGTGCGATATGTTGCAAGGTCATGTATTTCACTTCCATATGCACTTTTTTATTCTGATTACTAGGCCGTGTTTTTTATCCGTTGGTCATCATCTCTTTTGGAGCTGACACAGTTTCAAAGCCCATTGAGCAGATTGCGGCAAAACATGACGGGTACAAATTCTATGAGCTGATGGGCTGATGCCTTTCATTTTAATGGGGCTTTGCTACTCTCATCATACTGTAACTTCTTCCTGTACCTCCATACATTTCAACCTGCACCCTATAGAATTATGAAATGTCTAATTTATTCATATTTTCTTCCTCCTCTTTCACTTCCACCAACATACCTTCATCCATTTCCATTAACTTCCATTAGTGTCCTTTCATTCACCTCCATTGGTGTCATTTCTTTTTCTTTCACCTCAATCCTTTCCTCTTCGACCTCCACCACTCATCACCTTCTTCTACCAGTCTCTCCTTCCACTTTTCACTTTTTTTTTTTCAGAAAGACAAATTGTATAGTTTAAAATATAAAATTTAGATTTTAAATTGAATATTTCAAAATACATATTCAAAACATATGATTCAAAATACAATTTTTGCATTTCCAAAATGTCTCTAAATTTTGTATTTTGGAACTCAAAATAAAAAAAGGATTAATTGTCATTTTCAAGAGATGCAAAAAGCAATTTTAGAGGTGCGGGAAAGAAGCTCTTTCTCCCAACTTGTACCCAATAAAAATGTAGTTATATTAAAAGGGGCTTTCTTCATGCACTCCACATTTTTCTTATTGTACCCCTAAATTTTTCTAAATACCTTAATATCCCTTGACTTTTGACTAGGGTTAAACCGTAATTTGAAGGTGCAGGAATAAAGCCCAGTTAAAAAAAGGTTTGAGGAATGATTGAAACATGGTCCCAACAGAAAGGAACAAAAAATGAAGAAAAACAATAGCCACTTAAAAGGTGAAAGAAACACGGAGCACTCATTGGAGGGAAGAACAGAAGAGTGTAGATATTGGAGCGAATGGTGATGCAGGAGAGGAGCACCCCACGCGCCAATTCCAACGTGTGCATATACCACCATGCAGCATCATGCTTCATCATGTATCTACCTCACACTAAGAACCTCATTGCTCAACTAACATAACACGTTCGTTTATCCTCTTCTATGCAACCATGCTTCTCAGAACCGCTTCTTCTTTCTCTCTGGTCAACGCCAACGCCAACGCCGACGCCGACCATATACTCCCTCTGATAAACCCTTCTTCTGCTATTCGCTGCTATTCTCATGCCAAAAGCTTCGTTCCCTGCGCCACCAAGGGCTCAAACAACCGTCCCTTAACCGGCGTCGTTTTTGAACCCTTTGAAGAGGTCAAGAAGGAGCTCGACCTTGTTCCCACACTTCCAGAAGCTTCCCTTGCTCGCCAGAAGTACACCAATGAGAGTGAAGCTGTTGTCAACGAACAGATCAAGTGCGTTGGGCACCCTGCTTCGATTTCTTCTTACTTCAAAATTAAAATTCTCTTTTTAGTTATATTCACCAACGATAACCCCTTATAAATTTCACTCTATTTTTATTCTTCGGAGTTGATTAAGGCTTTTGATTCTTTCTGGGTCTATGCTGTTTGATTCTCTTTGATATTTTTGTTTTTCCTTTTTGCAGTGTGGAGTACAATGTTTCGTATGTTTATCATGCGATGTTTGCCTACTTCGACAGGGATAATGTTGCGCTAAAGGGTCTTGCCAAGTAATGATTTGGTTATAATTATTAACGGTTTCTGCTTTCTGGTGTTTTAATTTACCTTGTGGGGAGTTGTTAATTAATGATTTCCATCGTTGCAGATTTTTTAAGGAGTCAAGTGAGGAGGAAAGGGAGCATGCTGAGAAATTGATGGAATATCAGGTATAAATTAGTACGGCTTTTAGTCTATACAAAGATTCAGCCTCAAATTTCAGATGCTAACTTTAAGAATTGTTTTCTAGAAAGCAATACTGAGAAATTTGTTATGTTAATGTAATTTTCAGAACAAACGTGGTGGAAAAGTGAAGTTGCAATCTATTGTGATGCCTCTTTCTGAGTTTGACCATGAGGAAAAGGGAGATGCCCTGTATGGTTAGTGTGCATGACCCTCTCTTGTTCTGTTTTTTTTTTCCATATAATTTATAACCAAACCGTTCTCTTTTTGCTGCACCGTGTGCATTTATTATAACAAGATATGGGTTGAACATTTAAAGATTGTGTATAAGTATAACAAACATAGAACAAAAGCTGAAATAATTAAGATTCACAGCAATTCTTAATTGTATGATTTGAAATTGCATTTATTACTATATTTCTAATGATAAACACTATTGTCTATAAAGTCGAAATGAATTCTGATTGCACTTTACGTTTAACCTGTTTCTATGCACACGTTGAGTTAATTTTGTAAGATTATAAAATTTCTTACCAGAATCGTTTCATATGTAACAAATGATGTAAGACAACTTGTTCAAAGTTTTCGCTTTGCCTGATGAACTTCCCCTGTAAATTTGTAAGTATGACACTAAATGTGTTTGTGCTTTTTACTTGTTGCAGCAATGGAACTTGCTCTGTCTTTGGAGAAGCTGACAAATGAGAAGCTTCTTAACTTGCACGGTGTAAGATGAGTTTTTTGTTTGTCTCATTTATGTCCAATTCAATGTTATTAAAATGCGGATTCCTTTCTCTGAATTTATTGCATGTTGTTTGACAGGTTGCCTCAAAGAACAATGATGTGCAATTGACAGATTTTATTGAAAGCGAATTTTTAGGTGAACAGGTAATGTGGAGTTGCAAATTACGGGAGCTTTTTTTGTCTTATAGTTTATTAGAGAAATTATTAAGTGACTTTGATCAATATTTAATTGACATACTTTAAATTTTAAATTGACCAAACAAAAATAATTTGTTTCTATTTGGGTAGGTCGAAGCCATTAAAAAAATCTCCGAGTACGTTGCTCAGCTCAGAAGAGTTGGCAAAGGACATGGTAAAAAACTATTTGTTCAGCTGCATCCTACTCTGCTGAATATGTCATTCCCAAATGCTTTCAAAGAAAAAAAAAATCTAATTGCTTTGTTTTCTTTGATGTGAATTTTCAGGTGTGTGGCACTTTGATCAAATGCTGCTCCGTGAGGAGGGAGTTAATGCTTGATTACACTTTTGTTTTCACTATCTAGTTAGTTCTTATCTGGTTCTTCCAAATGGTATTTTAAGGTTTTGGCTAGAGATGAAGAAATGAGGATATGGAATGATATGGAATTGGAACTCAAATTATAATTATAATATTATGCTTATATGTTTTCATAACTTAAAAGTATAAATAATATTAATTTTATAAGTACTGTTTATCATATTGGTTTTTTATTTGGTATTTCATGGTAATACATATATCAGGTGAAAAGCTCGATTATTTTGAGCTTCATATACACTGTCATATGATGTCTGGGAAGTTTTAATTCAAGGCCTTTTTGAAAGTCAATGTTCAACAATGAGTAGAGAGAGCTTTTTGGTCTATATCTCTAGCTTATGTGGTTCTTATACTTCTCATGGATGTATTCACTAAAAACAAAAATTTAATTTATTCTAGAAAAAGGAATGAATTTTTAGTTTATCTCACTGTGATTTCATATGTTTTATTTTCAGGAAAATATTTAATATTTTTAATCGCTGTTTTCATTTTTTTTATCTTTAATTATAGATGGATTAATATTGAGAATGAAAATTATTAATTAATATAATGAGGATAATATATAATATTTCAATTTAAGATGATTAAACTTTTTAAACATTTAATTTAATTAAATAATATATTTATATTTTTATATAGAATTTGATTGTAATTTTTCAATAATTTAGTTTTAACGTTGTATTTTTATTAAAAGTAATTATAATTTAATTAGAGCTTAAAACGTGTTCTCTACAAATTCATTTCGATATTTTATTATAAAATATTTATATCTTGAATAGAAGTTTTATTTATGAAGACAAAAATAATGAAAGATGGTTTATTTTAAAATTATTAATTTTAACATATTAAAAGTACGCATGATATGAAACAATACACATTATTTTTTGTTTTTACTCAGTTTAAAATTAATATAAATTAATATTCAAATATTTTTTAAATACTTGTAATGTAGAAACGAAAATAAAAATTAAAATATAGGGGGGCTCCAATCCTTACTTAAAAAATTCGAACTTAAATATTTATATTACTATAACATAAAAATAAAATTAAAAAAATACCCGTGACGGATTATGATGCTTCCATTGTCGATAATTGATGTTGAAATATATATTTATTAAAAATTTAAATATAGCCCAAATACGATAGTAAACAGGAATAAAAATGTTAAGGAATATATAAAAATATAAATAAAATTCATTCACTTGTCTAGTTATGGTTTTAGGTTAGACTATAAGTCTATTCCTTACGGGTATTGAACTCAAATGCATGTTGTTTTAAGAGATTCGTGAATTGTATCAAAATCAAAGATTAAAAAAAAAACAGTAAATAAAAAAAATCGAAAAATAAATTTTATTTTTTTAACATAAATCATTTTATTAATTTTATTGGGATAGAAGCGGATCAATGTTTGGGCTTATATTGAGTCAATTAAGAGCCCATGAACATGGAACATATGAAGCTTTAGGATTTGTTCAGATGCTGTCTGTTTGAATTTGCTCTCCTACACAACTGAAAGAAACGAACCGAAGTAAGCATGGGTCCGAACCTGGAATGTCGTATGTACGAGGCGAAGTACCCGGAGGTGGACATGGCGGTGATGATACAGGTGAAGAACATCGCTGACATGGGTGCCTACGTGTCGCTTCTGGAGTACAACAACATCGAGGGCATGATCTTGTTCTCAGAGCTCTCCCGCCGTCGGATTCGGAGCGTCAGCAGCCTCATCAAGGTGGGGCGCATCGAACCGGTCATGGTCCTCCGTGTCGACAAGGAAAAGGGCTACATCGATCTCAGCAAGCGCAGGGTCTCCGAAGAGGACATTCAGGCCTGCGAGGAGAGGTACAACAAGAGCAAGCTCGTCCATTCCATCATGCGCCACGTCGCCGAAACCCTAAACATCGATTTGGAGGACCTCTACATTCACATTGCATGGCCGTTGTATCGCAAATATGGTCATGCTTTTGAGGTCCCCATTGTTCTCTCTTTTGTAATTCTTTTATGCTTTTTTTTTATCACTCTTTTATTAGTCGTAGTTGCTGATTAAAATTCACTCTTTGCAGGCTTTCAAAATAATTGTGACTGATCCTGATTCTGTTTTGAATACTCTCACCCGTGAGGTCAAGGAAGTTGGCCCTGATGGGCAGGAGGTAAACGTTTTTATCAGAGTAAAACTTACTCACCACGTTTTCTTATGTCTTGTTGTTGGATAAATGTATTTTCTGTTGCTGGCCATAGGTAACTAAGGTAGTGCGAGCTGTTTCTGAAGAAGTGAAGGATTCTCTTGTGAAGAATATTAGAAGACGGATGACCCCCCAGCCCTTGAAAATTAGGGCGGATATTGAAATGAAATGTTTTCAATTTGATGGCGTTCTTCACATTAAGGTCTTATTTATTTCTATTCCTCCTTTTCTTATTTGGATAAAAGATCTTCTTTTTCCTTCAAGCATCTATCTGCTATTTTGATTCGTTGCTGCCTATAACTTATCTACAATAGTATTCTCAGGTTTTACGATTATTTTCTTATGTAGGAGGCAATGCGTAAAGCTGAAGCTGCTGGAAACGACGACTGCCCTGTCAAAATTAAACTTGTTGCTCCCCCACTTTATGTTCTTACCACTCAGACACTGGACAAGGTTACTGCAACCTTCACATATATTTTGATATGATTATTGGCTTTTTGACCAGAATTGAGCGCATATTCTTCCCTTGAAGATTTTTGCTTCAGTATACAAATTTTTTGATATGTGAAGTATGAGTTTGTCACTATTGTTGTATTTTAGATAGTGTTTGAGGGTATTGGGGTTGTAGAACTAGGTTGGTGAATTTTTAACCTACTATGATTGCCAAACAGCCAAATAGAATTCGCCCTGAAAGGCCTGAACATGCTCTTGCAATATGTTGTGTATCTTTCGTTACCCGATGAAAATTAATTTCTCTTAGACATTTTTTTTTTATATTGATACCTGTGTCAATAAATCTAGAAGTAGCTTTATTCATGGCTTGAGATTATTAAAATCACATCTGCTAGGCAATATCATGTGTGGTATTTAATATACATATACAAGAGACAATTGTAGATTTGTGTAATAAATTCCAATTGATAAACTTACCCGTCGAAAATAATTTGCGTATTTTGTGACGATCTGGATAGGAGCAAGGAATATTGGTTTTAAACAATGCCATTACCGCTTGCACTCAAGCAATAGAGCAACACAAGGGTAAACTTGTGGTTAAGGAAGGAGCTAGAGCAGTGAGTGTCACTTCCTCTTTTTGTTTTTTGATTATCATCTATATATTTTATGCATACAAAATATGTTTTCATCTGCCTTTGGATCCTGTTCTCTAGCACTTTTGACACTGCATTTTGTTTCAGGTGAGTGAACGTGATGATAAATTGCTTGCTGAGCACATGGCCAAGTTACGCCAAGATAATGAGGAGGTAAGTGGTGATGAAGACAGTGAAGAGGAAGAAGATACAGGAATGGGTGAGGTTGATGTGGATAACGGTTCTGGGATAACAGAGTGAAAAACAAAAAACAAAAACTTGTGGGTATTGTAAGGCATCGATAGCAGAGTATCGATAGCAGAATACGGCTTTACTAATTGTGTCTTCTTTATCATTCTTTATGAACTGCTTTCAAATGCTGTTGTATAATACAATTTTGAATTACTATTTGTTGAGTTGAGTCATGTATATTGCGAAGCGAGATTGGAGTTTATTGATGAGGATGTTCAACCCAAACTAAGAAGTTTATCGGCCCTCTCTTTCTCTTCCCATTTTCTCACTGGTTTTTGCTATTGATTAGTAGATGCTTGCCAAGGCAATTCTCTTAGATAACACTAATTGCTTGCAGTTTCTATTTGAAGTTGTATTAATTTTTACTCGATTATCTATCCACATTTATAAATATCCGTCCATAGTATCCTTTACGTGCAAAATATAGTTGCAGAAATTGGATTTGGAAATCATATATTTCGCTGCTTTCTTTTCATTTTCTCAATATTTTCATCACATAGAAATATATGTAGATACACTTGATACATCTTATATATAATCTTAAGTGGAACATATTTAATCATTATGTTGGTTTTCGGTGAAATTATCTATTAGATACAATTTATACGATTTGAATCTTAGACTTTCGCATATGTTAATTCTAAATTACTAAGTCATGGGTGAGATTTATTAAATAAAAAAAATACGGTTTTCACAGTTTTTGTTATTTAAAATAATTTTTAACTAATAGTAAAAATACTTTAAAATATAGTATTAGTATATATATATATATATATTTACACAGTATAATATACAATTAGTTAATTATAATTAAGATAAAATCGTGTGAAAAGTTGAATTATGATATGCCAACATGTGAATAATTTTTAAAATTTCACAATCGAGAATCAATTTTTTTGTGAGTATTGATTCACATTAAACATTACATTACACGACCTCTTGTTAAATTTTATCTTACAAGTAATTAGTTGTCACTAAATTATTCCCTCCCGAAAACATTACTCACATGTCAATAATAATATACAATTATGTTCGTTTACTTTTAGTCACTTATCAAATCAAATCAAATATATATTATATATATATATATATATATATATATATATATATATTACATACTTGTTTTTTCTTTTTATCTATTTTCTTATTACATCATATAACCTACAAAATTATATTTTTATTTTCTCACTATATGTATATTAAGTACTAATAATAATTTTTTTATTACTAAGTCGTATTTGGATAGGCACCTGTTATGTTTCTCTGTTTCCTTATGTTTCTTACACGGTCATATTTCACACTGTACAATGTATAAAATTGCTAGTGAAGCATTACGTAGAGTTGTACTTAGAATTGAGTTGTACTCAGAATTTTTTAATGTAACAACTTTACCTAAAGAAGAGAGAGAGAGAGAGAGAAAGTGTATGTTGGTGCATTATATTTACATGGCGATAAATAGTAGAAGGTTTCAAATGTGATGACGTGTCATTCTGAATTGCGTATCCTATGGAAAGTCAAGATCTGATATTGGGTCTTTAGCCTTTGACTGACACAACACCTACCTTTCTAACTTTCACGTTCATTCCTAAAGCCCCACTGTCACATCTTCTCTGTCGCACGATTTCAGTTCGTTAACCATGAAAACATTGCACAAATGCTAACCCAATCTGTACAAAGACAGTTATTTCTGTGTCTGTGTCAGGTGGTAAGAAATTGTTAATATCAAGAAATGGGAATTTGGGTCGAAAGGCTGTTGAGAGAGAGAAAATGCCCTTTCTTTCTCACCCTCTTGGTCTTTGTGGTTTGTGTGAGCATCCTCACGTTCACGAAAAACGCAGCCTCTAACTTGGATCCCATTGGCTTCTATCTTGATGTGAAAGCGCAACCTCTGGCACATTTTTCTTCGCCTGCTCCCAAACGCCAAAGATTGCCACTCAAGGGAGAGCCTTTCTTGGATGATGCAAACATTGATTGGAAGCTTTGTAAGGGTCACTTCGCTTTCGACTATGTGCCCTGTTTGGATAACCTTAAGGTCATTAAAGCTCTCAGGACAAGGAGGCACATGGAACACAGGGAAAGACACTGTCCTCATTCTCCTCTCCACTGTCTGGTGCCCCTTCCCAGAGGCTACAAACTCCCCCTTCCGTGGCCTAAGAGCAGGGACATGGTGAGATTGATACTTCGGTGGTAAGATTTTTTTTCTTCTATGTGTTTGATGCATGGCTTCTTTCAACCTCTTCACCACGCAAAGGTTATTGCCAGTCCTGGTTCTACATTGTCTGTCTATGGTTCTTGTCAATCTTGACGTCCATGCATTCAAAATTTTCAATTTACAGGAAAAATTAATTATACTTCATTGCATGTTATTCAAATATTAATTAGTTGGCCCGTCGTGATCGCCAACTACCTAGTAGTAGTGTTGTATATATGCATTGGATGGAAGAATCTTGCTAGATGTTTCTGTGATGGATTAGTTTTGGTTTCCAGATTTGGTATGATAATGTCCCTCATCCGAAGCTGGTTGAATACAAGAAGGAGCAAAACTGGGTGGTGAAGTCCGGAGATTATCTCGTCTTTCCCGGAGGTGGTACTCAGTTCAAAGAAGGTGTTAACCATTATACTGAATACATAGAGAAGGTATATATCTCGTCACTTCGCCTTTCATCATTTGCCTAAACTTTCGTATGTCACGAGCGTTATTTTCCCCTGTACATGTTAAAAAGTTATATATACGGGGGAAATAACAAATTGGAGAAACTGTGAAATTTAGATATATACAATTCCCTTGATGCTTTTGAAATTGTTTCCAATCAAAATTTGAGCACACTTCAGTATTGTGTATCATAAAAGTTTGGATTAGAGATCAATATAGATCATAGAACTGAAATTCCAATTCATATGAGAGAACAATACAAAAAATATTAAAAGAACTGCATCCACGTAAACTCTTCAAGATTATGAGACAGAGGTTTGGGAGGAAAGGGATAAGGATGAAGGTGGATTCTTTTCTTCTGTTTTATTTACATGCATTCTTTTTTTTTTTTTGAATTAACCTCATAAAATGATAAATGGTTTTAGTATAAGAAACAAGATATTTGAATCTAGGCCACAACTATATCTTAACAAAATTATTCTTCTTTTCCTACGGATTAATATTTTCCCAATTGATAAAGCTTTGGGCTTATAATTGGCCGTATAAGGAAGGAGCTATTGAAAACGACAGAATTTGTTCTTACTCGTTTTCATGAGTTCGTCCAAGCATTTTTTTCAGCTTTTTGTTTATGCATGACTAAGTTAGTGTCTTACATGTTCTGTTTATATAACTGTATGTTGTAGATTTCTGAATCTCTGCTGTTTTATGCCAGACACTACCGACAATCCAATGGGGAAAGAATATCAGGGTTGTTCTTGATGTTGGTTGTGGAGTTGCTAGCTTTGGTGGCTATCTTCTGGACAAAAATGTTATTACTATGTCATTTGCACCAAAGGATGAGCATGAAGCTCAGATACAGTTTGCATTGGAACGAGGAATTCCTGCAACTCATTCTGTCATTGGAACTCAAAAGTTGACATTTCCTGACAATGGATTTGATTTGGTACACTGTGCAAGATGCAGGGTGCATTGGGATGCTGACGGTACTTCTTACTTCTGAGTTGTGATTTGTCCATAAGAGGACAAGCTTCTATAATCCATTTCCAATTTCTATTTGTACTATGTTTATGTTTATGAGAAGAGTGTTTGTTCACAAATTTGTAGGTGGGAAACCGTTGTTTGAGCTGAACAGGATTCTTAGACCTGGTGGTTTCTTTGCATGGTCTGCCACACCAGTTTATCGCGATGATGAAAGAGATCGCAAAGTATGGAATGGTTTGTCCCTCACCCCATGCACATACCTCTTTTCTCATTTGAAAATAAATATTATTTTCAACCTCTTTTGGGAGATGGGAAGGAAGAAAGATACATAAAAGATGTGATCAATGATTTCATAAGAGAAAAAATGGAAAAAGTTTAAAGAACAACGGAATTTAAGAAAACGGTGTGTAAGAATGTGAGTTATTGTCTCTGAATGGATGCCATGAGAAAGGAAAGAAAGGAATAGAAAAAAAAGTAAAATGTGAAAATCTTTTGATTGAAAGAAAAAAAAATTGAGGTAAATTTCTAAGAAAAAAAAGTTCAAATTTATTGTTGTTAACTAAATAATTTTTTGAATGAGTATACATTACTTATTTATGTGTTATATATCAAAAAATATTTTTTGGTTGTACACGAAAAAATTAAGAAACATTTAACTCAAAATTTCTTGTAGCAAGGAAACCTTTTGTAAGGAACCCTTTTCAAGAAGAACAATTATTTTTTACCATCCTTAGAAAATAAAACATCAGCTTTACAATTCATTTTAATTATAATATATATATATATATATATATATATATATATATATATATATATATATATATATATATATGCATTAAAATACCAACATTTTATTTTTTAAGCGGATACCTTTTTATTGGAGGAGTCTCCCCTCTCTTTCAAGAAAATAATTATGGGTTTCTAATTTAAAATTACTGATTAAGAAAAAAATTATTTTTCATTTTATCTTTTCATGCATGTTTTGTTTTTTCATTTATTGAAGGATGTTACAAAACATTACAATCGTTTTAATGTTTTCTGCAGCCATGGTGACAGTAACAAAAGCAATGTGCTGGAGTGTTGTGGCTAAGACTCTGGACTCATCTGGTATTGGGCTTGTTATATACCAGAAGCCTACCTCATCTTCTTGTTATCAGGAACGCAAAGAGAATACTCCTCCTTTATGTGAATATAGCGACAAGAAAAGTATCTCATCCTGGTATATATTTGTCAGTTTTTGGTTGAACTTCTTTCACATTTATATTTCGACCAACTTTCTTTTCTCTGCAATACCATGAATGGAAACCAAATGAGTAAACTTTATGCTACTGTTTGCATCATATGTTTTAGCCTTTTGATATGCAATATGTTTAGCACATGTTGTTCAAACAGAGACCATAGAAAATGTTCACAAGCCAACCATAGCAAACAATGCTAAGCATATTACTGTTACTGTTAGTTTAACTTCTATCCCTTCTGATTTTATTTGTATGATTAGGTATGCCAAACTCAGTAGTTGCCTCATTCCTCTTCCAGTTGATTGTGAGGGTAACATTCAGAGCTGGCCAAAGTCTTGGCCCCAAAGGCTTACTGGTATACCTCCAAGCTTATCGAGTGAATCAGATGTCACTGAGAAATTCTTGAATGACACCAAGCAATGGTCTGAACTAGTTTCAGACGTTTATATAGATGGTCTGTCTATAAACTGGTCAAGTGTTCGAAATGTAATGGACATGAATGCTGGTTATGCAGGGTAAACTATATTCAATCACAAAAATTGCTTCTTTACCTTTCAAGTTTTCTTTGAACTTGACACCATGCATGCATGTTCTTTTCTCTCTTTCTCTCCAGATTTGCCGCGTCACTCATTCATCTACCAGTGTGGGTGATGAATGTAGTACCCATTGACATGCCAGATACTCTTACTACTATATTTGACCGAGGGCTAATAGGATTATATCATGACTGGTGCGAGTCCTTGAGTACATACCCTCGCACCTATGATCTTGTTCATGCAAGCTTTCTTTTCAAACATCTTGAACAAAGGTATGCATATAGAGGAAACTAAAGCCAAGAACTTCTGTTATATGTTTATAGTGCTTACTCGTTAGTACATATGCTATGTTGCAGAAAACACAAACAAAAAATACTGCTAATTATGATGTTTGTGTTGTGAGATGTGAGATTGTAGATGTGGTTGTGGAGATAGATCGCATACTGAGACCAGATGGGTATGTACTGGTTCAGGACACTGTGGAAATGATGAACAAGCTTGGTCCGGTTCTGCATTCACTTCATTGGTCTGTAACATTGTATCAAAATCGGTTTCTTGTTGGTAAGAAGAGTTTCTGGCGTCCAAGACCTTAGAATTAGTTAATGTATATTTAAAATATTTCAGACGATGAAGGCAGCATTGAAAACATCGAAGAGGATGAAATCCTTCCCAGCCCCACAGATCAAAGAGAGGCAAATGAAGAAATCATTTATCCTCTCAACTTCTGAACTTTATTTTCTTGTCTTTTACTTTTGTTTTTTTTTTTGTGATTTGATTCGATATTACCGACCCAACCTCTTTACATGTATCCTTTTATTTAAGCAATTTTCAATTCTATACTTGTGTTTATTTTTCTAATTTTGCCTTTGTAGCAATTGATTTGTTATACTTTGGTGTAAATTATTTATAACTTAGCACGTTTTGTTGATAAGTGTTTGGTGGGAGTTCTTTTGGAACTTGTTATTAACCTATCGATTTGTATAAATATTAATTGTACATTTATTTAGTGATCTTTAAACCATTTAGAGAAGATCATACTTAGGGTTCCTTTAAAACTCTTCTTTAATCGTTTGTGTGCGCTTGTTAAACGTTCATTAAATGAACAAAACCATTTTTAATGCTTTCGATAATTGATTGTGTAGCACTCTTTCTTGACCAATCGACTAATGGGTATGCAGCAGTATTCAAGGGGTAAACTCGTCCTTAATCGATTGATTCAAAGAGCTTTGTTTGAGAAGATAGATTGATACTTTTATTTGCATAATTTTTTATTTTATTAATTACGTCGTCCTTCTTAAAACCTTTTCGACTAAAACCTTTCAAATTTTATTAAACCTGATTATTTATTTATTTAAATAATTTAAATTATTAGTTGATTTTAATTGTCACAAATTATATATTAGAATAATTCGACCAATATATGTCAACAAGTTATAATAATAAGATAAAATGTGAATAGAGAGTAAAGAGATTAAGAGATTTTAAGATTATCATATATGGATATATATGATAATTAAAATTGTTGATGCTTATAAACTTACTTTTAAGGTGTATTTAAAATTCGTTTTAACTATTTAAAACGTACTTTTCTTAAACAATATCAAAAGTTAGAGCAGTTTTTAACGATTTGAAGAAAATCTAAAAATTGTAAATATAACAATTTAATGAGAAAGTTATAAATTTTAACTACTTTTGGAAAAAAAAATAAGTACCGGACTTAAAAGAGAAATTGTCTAACAAGGAGATTTATGAAATAAAATCAAACAAATTTAAATACCATATCTAAAAACCAGATTTTAGCAAATTATTGAGTTTCAAATAGCCTCAATTGTAGTTTTGCCTATCAGGTAATAATAAGATATGAAAGAATCATCCTATGAAATAGTTATAATATGATATGTTACTATCACGAATAATGTTATATTTTTCTTATCCTCTTTTCATATTTGAGAAGAAAGTATTAAATGAAAAATTAAATATATTTAATGTTTTATGAATTTAAAAGTGATCAATATTTGTCAATTTTCTAAGTACAAGGATTTTTTGTAAAATTTATTTGGTATATAATTAATATATTTTTGACTGAAATGACGGTTACATGTTTAATGTAGCAATGGAACTATGTATAATATGTATAATAGGAGTGTCGTTTTTCTTTTTCATATTGTACCAAAAAAAATGACAAGAGTTCAATGAATTGCATTTTTATAATTCAATATATTTTTACTTATATTCTATTTGAATCAATTATACCAATTTTTAAAATTTTTGAGTTTTATAGATTTAAATTTTTAAATTTATAATGCAAATATTGTTTCATACTTTTTCATCTTTTTAATTTCTGTTTCATTTTATTTTTTTCTTATCATATCCAATAATTTTACATAATTTAAGATTCATGATATAAAATATATATTTTTATTATATCCTCTAAAACTCCTTTTAAAGCAAAAGAAATTTCACTTTTCATAACAGATAATATATGGATGAATGCTAATTAAAACAATTTTCTTTGTCATTTTCTTTTTCTTTTTATATTTTTTTCATCTTATTTCTTTGTTTTATTTTTCTCAAATTTTTTAATTTGTTTTGTAAATTTTAAGTGTTTTCACTAATTTTATTTATTACGACTAATTATTTTTTGATATATCTAAATTTTTTACGTTACTATTTTTATTTATTTTTTATTCTCTTTTATATTTTATACTTATATTATGTGACATTTACTAATTTAATAAACATGCAAAATACAAAATCATCAATAGCGATGGCCCTTCCCTTTTGTATCTATTTACCAATTCAATCCCGCTCACTCCACACACTAAATACATCACTCCATAAAATAAACCACATCAACAAAGAGAAACAAGACAACCTGCTTCACCTCTGTTTCAATGTGGTTACCATGGCGTGTCCGAACTACAGCTTCGCGTCCCAACCGATCCCGATCCCGAGCCTCCACCGTCTCCTGCACTTCCTTCAAAGACATTCAAACCCTCCTCGCTTCCGAACCCGAACCTAGCTCTCCCAAATCTCCCTCCCTTTTCCGCCGCCTCTCCGTCTCCCCCTCCCTCCTCCGTTCCCTCAGCGACTCCCGCGCCGCCGCCGCCCCTTCCTCCTTCGCACCGCCGCCGGAATCCGACTGTTCATCCGTCGTCCTCTACTACACCAGCCTCCGCGTCGTCCGCCGCACCCACGACGACTGCCGCGCCGTCAGGTCCATCCTCCGCGGCTTCGCCGTCGCCGTCGACGAGCGCGACGTCAGTGTCGACGAACGCTTCCGCGAGGAGCTGCAGCAGATTCTCGGCCGCCGCACCGTGCCTCTTCCGAGCGTTTTCATAGCCGGAACCTACATTGGCGGCGCAGACGAAGTTCGGCGACTCTACGACAGCGGCGAGTTGCATGAGCTGATCGAAAGGCTGCCGTTGTCGCGGAGCATCGCGTGCGGTCTCTGCGGAGGGCTGAGATTCGTTGTGTGCGACAAATGCGATGGAAGCCATAAAGTGTTCGTTGAAAAGAGTGGCGCCTTCAGGATCTGTTCTTCCTGCAATTCCAACGGTTTGATCAGGTGCTCTTCCTGTTTCGTGGTGCACCAGCGACACAGCAAATAATAATAATCCCTTCTCTTAGATTTCCTTTTTCAATGTTGATCATGATATCTCTCAGTGAATCATTCATCTTAGATTCCTGAAGTTTTCGATTATACCTTTGCTACGTTACTCTAACCAGTAACCAGCGAATGGTATTCGATTCAAGCCTTGTGGATACACCAACCAACTTAGGTTAAATTATGTAATTTTAGAAAATTATAATTTCATGAAACAATAGTTTTAATATATAGTTTTTATGTTTAAATACTTGAGTAGTTTTAAACTCTCGTTTTCCCTCCAGAGTGAAAAGTAACGTGTTTTCAATTTTTTGGGAGTTTAGAACGTTGTCTTTGTCAATCTTTGTCATCTATTTAGCCGTTTGAACATCACATTGGTTTCTACGTGTCTATTTTGAATCTGAGTCTTCAACTTCTATCCATTCGACTACACCTGAATAGATCGAGCAAGAAATAAGAAATTATAAAACATAAAAAATGAAAAAAAAATGAATTATTGGATTTTAGATCAAACTTAAAGAGTTAGTAAAGATAGTATATCACTTCCTATTGATTTCCTACTTGTTTAGTAGTATAAATATTAATTATTTTAACACATTAAATGTATTCGATTTTTATTTAATAATTTATTTATTGAAAAGATTTTCGAGATAACATTCCATTATAAGCAATTCTCGAGGAAAATGTTGACAAAGAAATGGTGAAATCCACAGGAAATGACATGTTTCTGTGGGTGGCTCTAAAAATTTACTTTTCCTCTCAAGTTCAATATAATATTACTAACACATCAATATCTATCATATATCAATTATGTCCTGTATCAGTAAAATAAATAATACAAATTATAGATTAACAGGGTTATTTGTAAGTTTTAATATATTTTTCTATGATATTATTTAGTATTCATCATCATTATTACTCTAACACGTTATTACTTTAAAAAAGTTAAACAGTAATTAGTATTTTCAATAAATATTTTAATGTCTTTATATTACTTATCCCCTAATATTTAATTGTTTCACAGCTACAATCTAACTCTTTAAATGTTTTTTTTCAATTTATTTTGATAATTAATGTAATTAATATTTTTTAAGATATGTGGACCTTCTCTTCAAAACACATACATACATACATATACAACATTTATATATATATATAACAAGTAATCACTCGTTATAAATTAATGGCTATAGTTAATTTTAGATTTATTAAATGTATATTTAAAATAAAATAAACAATTTACAATAAGTATTGTCATGTTTTGGTTTTAGTATAATAAGAAAAAAAGTATAATTTTAGTACAAATAACTTGTGTGATATCTGTTAATTATTATTATAACTAAATATGCCTTTGATCTTTAATAATGATCATATATTTTTTATTAAAATAAAAATTAACATTAATATATAATTATATTTTTATCATTTATTTTTTGTTTTAAACGCTAAATTTTGTTAATAACTTCTTTAAGATTAATTACATATTAATATTACTTTTTCAATAAATGCACATAATAACTATTAAAAACCACTTTTAAATATTAACAAATTAAAAAAAATATTAAGAAAATTTAAATTTCTATATTAAAAATGTAACCTTTTATTAATAGAGCAGGAAAGAAAAAAAGCCCAAAACCAAAGACACGAAAACCGGCCTAAGATAAGACCATCATTCAGCATGCTAGAAAAAACCAGTATCTAATATACATTTATAAAAATAAACGTGACTTTAATCCTTATATGCTTGATCAAACTTGATTTTAATTTTTTTATTAAAAACTAAAAATTTATTTTTTAATTTATAGAAATATGTGATTTTTGTCTCTAATATATGATTTTTATGTTAACTGAATTCAGTTAATTATCGATTTATATATATGTAGAATAAATTATTTTAGCTGAAAGAAATACAAGAGTTCAATAAAGCATGAAGTTTTAATTCAGTAATATACTATGGGCCTGTAACCTGATGCTAATACAACTTCTTATTTTAACCGCTTTTCTGGTTTTTCACCAACTCTTCCTGTTTTTTAATTTGTTTAAAAAATAATTTTCTTAATACGGTTAGACTCTGATATGTGATGGGAAATTAATTTTGCTGATGTAGTGCTCTATTACATTACAAAACATAAATTCAAATAAGAAAAGCATAACATTTTAATTTATGTGTCATGTGAATGACACATTAATTTTAATTTCATTTCTGTTCTGTCAGTCACTCTCGTCTTCTCCGAAGAATTTTACAAGCCAGTTTATTTAGTTATGGTCAACTTCTTAATGGAAACTGTTCTGATCATGATCAAGGGATGTTCAGATATAACTGAAACATTTTAAATATTACAAGACACTAGCATTTTGTATTAATTATTAATACTAGCTCTTTTACACCATTCACACACACACACACATATATATTCTATATTATCTTCGTCCTTTTACACTATAGCATCTTAAGATTTTACTTTATATATATGGCAATGAACTTTGGACAATTATGTATAGTTATTGGATAAAATATCTTAGATATTTTAAGCGGTTAAGATATTTATGAGTAACTAACCAGATTTTTAGGTAAGATTATTTTTATTGGCTTATAAATACAATGACAGGACAAAAGTCCAGGTATGTTCCCTCTAAGTTCTAGAGACTCTAGATAATATTCTAGGGTGATATTATAATCACTTTCTTGATAGTTGAGGCTTCATAACTCACATCTGTGAGCGTCGGAGTATCTTCGCAGGTACCTCCCCTCCTTTGGCGAAAGTAGACTAGCGATACTAGCTGAAGGAGCATGAAAGACAACAATTGAGGAAAAGCGAGTGTCCCAGACATTTAGAAGCAACAAAGACACACTGGAAAACATCCATACCGAAACAAAAATTATCACAAAACACTAGTTTTGTTCATTTTCGTGTTTCTTGAATTCAGAATTTGTGAAAATTTGGAATTGTAATCGATAAAATCTTGTTTGTTATCATTTCTGTTTGTTGTTATTATGTTTATATAATTGATAAATTAGATAGAATTATAACTAATTTTGTTATAATCTTTATGTATAAATATTTTTATTTGCATTATGTAGGATCGAATATAATGCACAAACTATATTTGTTTTTCTATTTTTCTTTCTTTTCATTACAATTTCAATATTTAGTCTGAATGATGATTTTCATTATTTAAAAATTAATATATATATATATATTAAAAAATGAACTTTTAATATGGAGTTTTAGTTTATAATTCATTTTATTTTTTATGTGACAAACTTTATTTTGGATTATTGTTTGTATTTTCTGCAATTGGTTCATAGTAATATATGATGTGTAATTAAGCTCTGGATTATCTTATCTTTTAGCTTCTTAAAATATTGTTTTGATTTATATGGCAATTTATGTCTCATCGGTTATTAATTATCATAGAGGAAATTTGCATTGAATTTTCAGACAATATTGTATTTAGCAGAAAGAGAAAAAGTATACTGAGAAAGAGATCGAAGACTTGCCCATGGATTTTGACGACAAAGTTGAGAAAGGAGAGTGAAAAATAAAAGACGATGTCAGCAACGTGACTACGGTGATATTGTTCCGGAAATCAATGTGATTTCTTATATCGCTTTCTTTTTCTTATTTAATTTTTTTCTTGGTATCCGTAAGACTCAGAGATCAGTTTTTTTGAAAAACAAGTGCATGATCACAAAAAGCGAAAGCCCAACCACCACCACCGTCCGCTTGCTTGTCCCCATCACAAATTTTTAAATACTTATTCTATTATTATTATCGTCATGAAATAAATAGTTGGAAAATTACATTATTATTATCCTTTCATATTCAAATTTCAAACACTTTTAATAAGAAATCATTTTCTGCCCATTTAATGGTTTTTTATATCGCATCTATATTTAAAATATAATATATTAATCCTGACACATGGACAAATCTATTATTTTGTTCATACCAATATATATATATATATATATATATATATATAAATATCCTTATATATTATGGATTCCAAGTTTTAAGGTTAAGGGTATTTTAATAATTTTCATTTTCAAAACTTAAAAAAAAAAAAAAACCCCAAACCCTTACTCACCTCTCTCATTTCTCTCAATCCTTTCTCTTTCATCTCTCTCACTCTAACCTTTTCTCTGTCATCCCTATTGTAGCCCCAATTGAAAAAAATCAGAAACACATGTCTTTAAAAAAATTTCCTTTGTAAAGAGTTGAGTCATTGACATTCAAGGCAAAGGTTCATTCAATATCTCTTCAATTTCACCGTCTTCACTAGCCTCTCTAATTTCATCATCTGTATTTGTTGAATCATCATCTCTAAAAAAACCCTTCAGGCCAATTACCAATTCTTTCTGATGTCATTATGCTTGTGAAAATTAGATAAAATTATATACGACAAAAATTATAAAATGAAAACTCATTATAAAGTCATTTTTTTGTAAGATTGTTTAACAGCAAGTGTTTCTGATTTTTTCAATTGGGGCTACACTAGGGATGAGAGGAAAGAGAAAGGGTTTCCAGGCCAATTACCAATTCCTTTGATGTCATTATGCTTGTGAAAATTATATAAAATTAGATAAGACAAAAATTATAAAATAAAAACTGATTATAAAATCATTTTTTGTAAGAAATTGTTTAACAGCGAATATTTCTGAATTTTTTTCAGGTCAATTACCAATTCCTTTATGCTTGTGAAAATTGGATAAAATTAGATAAGACAAAAATTATAAGATGAAAACTCATTATAAAATCATTTTTTTTGTAAGATTGTTTAACAGCAAGTGTTTCTGATTTTTTCAATTGGGGCTACACTAGGGATGAGAGGAAAGAGAAAGGGTTGAGAGGAATGAGAGAGGTGAGTAAGGGTTTAGGGGGTTTCTTTTTTTTTTTAGTTTTGAGAATGAAAATTATTAAAATACCCTTAACCTTAAAACTTAGAATCCATGATATATAAGGATATTTTTGTCTACTAAAACCCGGTATATGATTTTTATAGATTATTGTGGTGATAAGTTTTTTATTATATTAATATGTCCAAGTCTGATTATAAAAATATAGTGAAAATTTTGAATAATAAATGTTTAGGTGTTATCTCATTAAAAAGGTTAATTAGACATAATGTTTTTATAAATATGTAATCCATTTGAATAAGTAAGAAATGAAAGACTTTATTAATAATATATATGAATTGTTGGATTAATTTACAATCAAGATATTAAGATAGTCATGTCTCATCTTATTAAACTACAAGTAAGATGATTATATATTATTCGATCAAACTATAATTAAGATGGTCATATATCATTCACTCAATCTATAAATCACCAAGTTAAGCTATATTAGTGTAATTTTAAAGTATTTTGATTAAGAGAAATTAAGTTTAGTATTAAGTAGTTACATTGATGTTACTAATGTATATACTAAAAAATAACAATTGTTAAATTTATGGAAATTAAATATTTAATTATTAAAAGTAAGTGCTTAATGGTTTTTTAATATTTGATCATTTTTTCAAATCGCCATTGATAAACTAAAGACGGATACTCACCATAACAAAAACATGGGTAAAAAATTATAATCTATTTTGCCAAATGAAATGCCAAGAAGCTAATAGTTTGCTTTGCTACTTTTTTTCTCTGTTTCTTATTATCCTTAACCTTTTTATCTTTATTTTTTGTTATATTTTTTTCAATTTTATATTTTAAAAAAATTACTTATAGATTTTATTTATATATACAATTAAATATTTAAAACATATTAAATTGCATAAACATTTTTAATTATTTATTTGATTAATTAATGACTTTAATTGAATATTAATATGTTAAATTATTCTATGATTTGTATTGAAATTTAATTTGTAAATATTAGTGATTTAAATTGTAATATTATTTTATATTTAACAAAATATAATATAAAATAGTTAATATTTTAATTTTTAATTTAAAAATTAAAAGAAATTAAATTTTAATTTAATCCATCTCAATCTGTCCTCAGTCTATACTAACTTCATACACTGATAAGTCTAACCCAAACAGGGTTGTGAATTGAAATTTTTAATCTAACCTGCAGGCCATTTCTACATTTTTAAATTTGTTATAGTCTGTGGGAATATAATGTGGTTGCAACTCCAAATTTAAAAAAAGTAAAAAAAAATTTAAAAAAGTAAAAAAAATTAAAAAAAATCAACCGCTGAACATATAGGAAAACTTATTCTAATTAAAACTTACATCTATTTAACTAAGTCGGACTTATAACTCCTTCCCATTTAGTTCTAAAATAAAAAGAAAAGAGAATGAGAATCTAGTTTCCAAAATATTAAAAAGAAGTTATAAAATTTTGTTTTAGAAAAATTAAAATCTATAAACAAAAATGAGAAATGTTTACTCTTCTATTTTATCATTATAAACTTTAATTAAAACATTAACTCTTCATTAATTTTAAATGTTTTTTTCGTTACAATCCATAGAAAACAGGTTCTCAGAATAATTATATCACCTTGTAATCCATTTAAACATTTTTTTTTAGTGAACTTTACTCAAATAAGTTGTTTTTAATTTTTTTCTATCAATATTACGCCACAAACTCGCATATAATAAAAATTATTAAATAGATACTTATCCAAATAATTCAATGACCCTCTCTTTGTCAGAAAATCTCAAATATTCACACCTATATTTCCTCCTTTACAAACTTAATTCGCTTGTCTAGCTTCTATGGGTAAAAAGTTTAATTTTCAGAAAAATACAATAAAATAATATAATTTTATTGGATCAACAGTTATATTAAATAGTAATGATATAGTAACATATATTAACATCCATTTAAACTGTAAAAATAAAATAATTATAAAAAGTAAACTTTTATATTTGTAAAAAATAAAAAAAATAACATTGGACAAAAATATAAAAAAAATTCATATTAAAAAGTATTATTATTCTATATTAAAAATACTCCGAAGAGAACAAAAGACTTTGGACTAATAATAATTTATGTTTCTTCCCAGACCTTTTAGGAGTGATTAACGAATGTTAATTTTGATAATTATTTTCCTATACATGTGATAATGTATAAACAATTTGAACAAACCTAAAGCTGAGAATTCACAGAAAAAAACTTGTAATATTTGTTATAATAAATTTATCACCGTTAATGCAAATTGTAACCAATTTTAACTACTCTTTCTTATCCAAGCATCTAACTATCCACTATCATTGTATACATTTTTTTTATTATGATAAATAATCTAATGTAATTATAAAAAAAATTACGATAATATTATACTCAATAAAATAATTCACAATTAATTCAAACATTTAATGTAACCCTAATCACATGTTTTGAATAACAAATTGGGAATAAATAGTTATTTTGTATTTGATTGAAGACAGAAGACGACTTTAAGAAATAAAAATAAAAAAAAAGCCCGAGGGACAAAGATGCTTCGTTTTTTCTTTGTTTTTTTTAATCACTAAGATTTTATCAATAAAAAACACATTATCTATTATTAAAAAATTGGTCATTGAATGTTTTACCAAGTCTCAAGAGGTAGACAGAAACCCTAGAAATTGATATTATCAGAATTTACTCAAGTCAGCGGCGCACGATAGCCTGCAAAACCCCCTATTTTGTCTCATCTCATATCATATGAAAAAAATTGATCCAAAATATACAACAATGATACTTCCCCATCATATTATTTATTATATTTCATTTTCTACTGTATACATGTTCTAAAAATGTTAAATCATGTCTATGAAATATCACAGCAATTTTAAGAAATAAGAAATTAAAAACGGTTTTCAAATTATAAAATTAATAAATTTTAAAAAATTAGGAATTAACAATTTTCAATCTTTTAGGAATCATAGCAATCTTTATTTCAAACACAAATTTTTCTCATAATCATAGTTTTATAATCTTAAACCAGTTTTAGAAAATTCAAAATCACCTCTAAAATTATGGTTTTACCGTCTTAGACCATTTTTAGAAAGAGGAGAAAAATTCAAAATCACCTCTAAAATTATTAAATACGCATAACATTTGTTATGAATGTATTCTAAGAAGTACAGGTATTTTTAAAGAACAACGTAAAAAGGACTTTTTTTTTATGTGAAGCTTCCTGGTATTTCAGAACCGAAATCCTGGCTCTTTTTCATCTAATATTTAAAAAACAAGTGTAGTTTTTGGCATTTTAGTATTTATGTTTTCCTTTATTACATCATTAGAAGTTTACCGAGATGTTGTTTGTTTGAATTTAATGTAATGTAGTATTGAATGTTCATTTGATTAAATGATTAAACTACTATCACCAAATAATTTTAAGTGATTTAAGCAGTTTGACTTTTGAAATAATAGTTTAACTATGTGCATTAATTATGATAAACACGCAACAATAAAGTTAAAAAGAAAATTTGATTACAGCTATGGACATAGTAATTCTGATAACAGACCAGCTAATAATCTATTTGCTTAAATCAGATCTAATTCACTGTTTCTGTTATTATCTTCATACTCACCACTCTGCACTGTTCCTCGTCCCTACTTAGTCGGCGGCAACTCTCATCTTTGACCTATTCCATGCTGTACAATGTGTAATGTCGCATGTTGCTGATAAGAATTTTTTATTTTGCTTCTTTAACAATTGTGTCCATGTAGATGTTTAAAAATTAAATAAATCAAAACAATTTATTAAATAATTAACAAGTTTAATTTTGAACAAATCTATATTCATAACATAATTTACAGGTTGAAAGAAATGCTATTTATATACTTACATTGCTTTTATAAGAACTTTTAATATCAAAGATGAAATAATTTTTACACTATCATTATTTGTCTAAAATACAGTGATTTTTTATAACTTGTATAATAATTATTTTAAAAGTCACACTTATTATTGTTTATCATTGGTTGTTATTAGTATACCCTAATTTTTACCACCTAATCTAATGAAAAATAATTCATACCTTAATAATGTAAATTTGATTTTGTACTATTATTTAATCATATATATATATATATATAAATTGATTGACTGGTTTTATAATAAATATTTTAAAAACTATATTTGTTTTTCTTTCCAGATCAATTAATATTTAAAACTTTTACATTATGTTTTATCATTAGATCGAATAATAGTTTGTGCCTTGATATTATATATGGACCATTTTCATTAGTAGTTAATAAAATAAGAACATACGTAATAGTTTGATTAAGTTTTACAATAACTTAAAAGAAAAACATACTTATCATATTTTTCCTATATTACACTTTTTTACACTATTGCAAATAAACCAATAGTTTGTATATAGTATTATTTTGGAAATACAATTTTATTACAGGGTGAATAACGTGCGTGTTGGTGACAATTTTTATTTTTATAGAATGGGTGTTGAAGTTGCGTTTAGATTTGGAAGTATTTTTAATAATATTAAAATAATATAAATGGAAAATTCTATTGTGAGGGAACGCGTTTTCAAATATTTTTGTAATGTGTTGTATGGGTCCAAACTGGTTTCCTTGGTCTAAGAACATGGTTTGGAGATTCACCCCTTTGCCATATATGACAATGTTTTAGAAATTTCATATTTTTCTATACTTTCGAAGACTGATCCTTTTGGGAATCAACTTCCTTCAATTTCGTTTCTTTGAAGAAAAATTCAATCTGGATCGTGCTTTTTTTGCCCCACAGTTGAGGTTTGCACGCAGCAAGAATGAACAAAAACTGGAAATCCAGCTGCTTCAGGGATCCTTTGTTCCTTCTAGCGTTGTGTTTGTTCTTTCAGAACTTTAGTTCCTGTTGCTCTTTGAATGAAGAAGGTATTGAGCTTTTGCTTTGTGGAATCTTCTATTTTAGTGAAGTTATTTGTGTATATCCGAGGGGGAAAATAAAGCTGAGAAGTGAGTTCTATGTGCAGGTAAAGCTCTTCTGAAGTTCAAGCAGGGAATAGTAAGAGACCCTTTTGGTGCTTTGTCAAATTGGGTTAACGATGAAGTAGCAGTTAACCATTGTAATTGGTTTGGAGTTGAGTGCTCTGCTGGAAGAGTGGTAGTCTTGTAAGTTCTGATTTTGTGATCTGTTTTTGAGAAATTGAATTTATGTATTTTTCTGTTCAATTTAATTTATGGCCACAGAAAGAATATATAATTTTTTTTTTCAAATTTTATTCATTTGGGTCCTCAGATCAGAAACCCAAGTTTCAAATTTATACTTTATTTTTCTTTGTTATCAGCAAAACTGTTTGATTCGTAATTTTTTAGACTGCTATAAAAGTCTATCATGTTTTTTTTTTATTGTAGTCTAACATCTCCTCAATCGAAATGTACCTTGGTCTTGAATCAACTGATCCATAGAAGCTTGATATTGTCATTACAAAATTTTAAGACCAGTTTCCTGTTCAATAAAAATGACTTTTGTTAACATTTTTGGTTAGATAGAATTGGCAGTATTCTGATCTATAGAATATATTTTTGTTTGGCAGGAATTTGAAAGACCTTTGTCTTGAAGGAAATCTGGTACCTGAGCTCGCGAACCTTGTTCACATAAAGTCCATGTATGTTATCAATTTTTGTTGTTTGCTGCAACTAATTCCTTGATAAGTTCAGTTTTCAAATGTTTTCAACTGTCTAGTAATCGTATGATGAACATGTTGCAGAATTTTGCGGAACAATTCTTTTTATGGAATCATCCCTGAAGGAATTGCACACTTGGATGAATTGGAGGTTTTGGATTTGGGCTACAACAACTTCAGTGGACATCTACCTACAGATCTTGGGAATAATATTTCGCTAACAATCCTGTAGGATAAAGCTCTCTGAACATTTCAAATCTCATTTTTTAAACTTATTTTCCTACTTTGTTCTTAGTTTCTTCTTATTGCAGTTTGTTGGACAACAATGAACATCTCTGTGGTTTCTCTCCTGAAATTAATAAATTGATGTTGATTTCTGAATATCAAGTAGACGAAAGACAACTGAGTCTGGCAGCAAAAGTGCCAGCTTGTACAAGAAGATTCATCAAACGGTATGTCATTAAGCTTTCAAAAGGGCTCATCTCTAGTTTAGAGTTACAAGCCACGCCATTCTTTCGTGTATTTCTGGTTCACTGGTTCTATATATTCAGGTTGTGTCCATCTATTTCGCAATCTTACTCTATCATTCTTTTTTCTGAAGGCACATTGGCAAAAATAAGAAAGGTTTAAGGAGGCTACTGCAATCTTCTCGTGATAGCAATTCTTTTAACCGTGCTGCTAGGTTTCCTGATAGTCCTCCTCCATCTTCTTCAGCTCCCTCACCGGCCCCAGCAACACCGCCACCGGTTGAGGAACCAACTTTCACTGACCGAAATGATTCTGCTTCTCCTTCTCCTTCTCTGCCTGAACCGCGCTCTGGCTCATCAGATAGCAGTGGTTCATCAGATAGCAATGTTGTTGCTATTTTGGCTGGAGTTATAGGTGGTGTTGTATTTCTTGTCATTTCAATCATTGGCATATATCTCTGCAAAACAAACAAGGTAGCTACTGTAAAACCTTGGGCGACAGGATTAAGTGGACAGCTTCAGAAGGCATTCATAACAGGTGAATCTTAGCTGTCTATAACTAGTGATGTGGAGCAATGACTGAAAACAGTAGATAACTTGCACACAACCACTAATTCATGAGTCATGAAATGTCACCGTGAGAAAAAAGAAATACTTAACTTTTCAATTTGTCCTCAGTCATCTAATAGATCTAGCTTGATGTTATTTATGTATTGCTTTTACTATTTCTGCCTCTTTACATGAATGACAGATTTCAACATTTTCAGGTGTGCCAAAGCTGAAGAGATCAGAGCTTGAAGCAGCATGTGAAGATTTTAGTAATGTAATTGGCACTTCTTCCATTGGTACAGTGTACAAAGGGACTTTGTCCACTGGTGTTGAAATAGCCGTGGCCTCTGTTGCAGCGACATCATCAAAAGATTGGTCAAAGACTTTAGAAGCCCAATTTAGGAAGAAGGTACTGCCACCTTAAAAGTTAAACGAAATTATTTGTAAACTTGCAACTTAGCAGCTATCCTAACTGACATTTTAAGTAATTGCGGTTTCAGATAGATACATTATCAAAAGTGAACCACAAGAATTTTGTAAATCTTCTTGGACATTGTGAAGAAGACGAGCCTTTCACCAGAATGGTGGTTTTTGAGTATGCCCCAAATGGAACACTCTTTGAGCATTTGCACAGTGAGTACCTATCATTTTGGTCTTATTATTACATAGAAAGTAAATTAATGGTTGAGCATCCCTATCTATGACAATTTTGGTTTTACATACTTCGACATTCTGTTTAACAAGTTTTCATCTGTTGATACTTCATACATTCAGTTGATAGAAGGTTGTTCTCTTGTCCTCTAATCTGATGTTACCCCGTAGTTGGTTAAATTAGGACTAGTATTCTCTCATGCAACATAGCTTGTTAGTTTCTATTTTTTTTCTTTGCTTCCTCAACCAAACAAAGTCACCCTTCCATCCTTCCTCATCTGTCTATCAAGAAAGCCCAAGCATAAGAAACTGTTAATGTTAATCAATGTATTTTATAATGCTTAACACGTCCCCACCCTATTTTCTAGGAATGATCAGAACACTGTTGGTGTAAAGTAGGCTAACCTAGGTTGCTCGATCAGTAACCCTGTAAATAGGTTTAGGTTTTGAATTATATATGTGGGGAATTGAGCTAACAATGCATTGTTATTTATTTGCTTTATGTCTCTCTAGTCTCTACTCCCCGAGTTTACTTCTCTTTCAGAAGCAAGAATAGTTTCTTTTATGGACTTCATTTTGGCATATTCTATTGGTTTTGGAGTAGGAAACTGGCTGATGTATTTAATATTCCTGTGAATTCCAGTAAAAGAAGCTGAGCACTTGGATTGGGAAACAAGACTCAGAGTTGCCATGGGTATGGCTTACTGCCTACAACATGTGCACCAGTTGGAGCCTCCTTTGGTTATTGGCAACCTGAATTCTTCAGCGGTTCAACTCACGGATGATTGTGCTGCCAAAATCTCTGATTTGAGTTTCTTAACTGAAATAGCTTCAGCTGTGATGAAATCTTCTGCTAGACAACACCCTGACATGACCCCAGCAAGTAACATTTACAGTTTTGGTGTTATATTATTTGAAATGGTGTCAGGCAGGCTCCCTTATTCAGTGGACAATGATGGCTCACTTGATGACTGGGCTTCACAATATTTACATGGGGATCAGCCCCTCAAAGAAATGGTGGATCCATCTCTGGCGTCCTTCCAACAAGAACAGCTGGAACAAGTTGATGCTTTGATCAAATCTTGTGTCCACCCTGATCCAAAGCAAAGACCAACTATGAAAGAAATTTGTGTGAGATTAAGAGAGATAACAAAAATAACACCCGAGGCAGCTGTTCCAAAACTTTCTCCACTTTGGTGGGCGGAGCTTGAGATTGCCTCGGTAAATGGAAACTGAAATCAGTTAATCAGGTTGTAAGTATGAAGTTCTTATCCTCATCCTTTTTCAATCGGTGAAGGCACAAAAATGTATTCACCTGTACATTAATACATCCCGTGTTTCATCATAGAAGAGTGGCAAATCACATGTACATAAGGGAGAGATAAAAATGTGATTTTTTCTTTCTTTGGGTGCTCTGTTTGGTTATGGTTTATGGAATTAAACTAACAAAAAAAGCTTCAAATATCAGTTAGTTTCATTTTCGCAGTTTGTTTATTTCGTGACTTACAAATGTTTTCGGTTATATTTCTTATCAGTTACAACCATTGCTCATTCTCTCCTTGCTTCCATATTTTCAATTTTCAAAAGCAATATAATCTAATTTGTTCTGATCAGAAAAATGGTTAATATAATGTCATATAGTTGACAAAATGATATTTTATTTGAAAATATGAATAAGGATTCAATTATTAATGTTTAAGTCATGATATAAAAATGTTAATAATCATAATCCTACCCATGTGTGTTGATTACATGTGATGACAGTTACATGTGAAGAATAAGGTTGTGATAGTTGAAGTTTTGATAACATTGATGGACAAGGTCAAAGTCTATGGGATTTTTTGTTAATATTCTATGGTGAAGTATGAGGAAAGTTTGGTAGCAAATGACACCTACAAAGTACAAATTTCCGAGCTGTAGCCTGCCAAATAGAATAATGGGTAGCTGAAAATTTCAATGTCAGCTGCATGAATGACTGGTTCGAGATGACTTGGAAACAGTGTTCCTTTTGCTATACGACAGCTGTTAATTGAAGATAAAAACATACTTGACCTTAACCTATGCATTGCTCATCATGCTACAATTTTCAACCACGAAAGAAACTGTATACGAATTTAGAATAAAAAAAGATGATGGTGTCAATATCATTGCTAACTTTAATTGAGGAAGAGTATATAGGTGTACCGAATTTTGAATTTTTTTATTAACTGACATCATGGATTTTGAAAATTTCTTATTTAGAGCTTAAATTGTGATAGTTTATCAATGGGAAATTTTCTCTTATTACCGTCGATGCTGTAATGAATTTATAAAGTGGAACAATCTTATTGTCATTTATTTATATGACATCTACTCCGAAGTTGTTAATTAAAATGTTCAAATAAGCTACATTTAGACTCTTAGATTCATGTACAGTTTCATTACATCTCTAGATAATAGATATGAACAAGAACCAGCAGGAGACTCAAGCACGAACACCTAAAGCATAAAAGTGAGCTATAGAAGCTAAATGGTCAGTCACAATGTTAGCTTGACAAAAAGAATATCTCAATTCCATTTAACCAACTTCTGATAAACCAGATCATTCGTCATTCATGATGGGTCTTCTGTAAAATATGTAATATCCTTGCTTTTGGATATCACGTACCTGAATTTCGTCATAAAGCTCCCATCTGTTATAATATCATTGAAGAATTTTGAGAGGAAGATTATGTCTTTCATTCTGAGAAGAAAATTCCCATACTAATTGTAATTTTGAAACTTATTCTGATCTAAATAAGATAGTGTCCGTTTTAAAATCTAACACTTTTTTCATAATTTTGTTAATAAAAGATATCTAGAAAATTTGAAATTAGATATACATCTAAGTATATTTAATTTTGATGTGATCGTAGCAAGACTCATTTATACTAGCTTTTTGGATAGTCAAGAGATCAGAATTTTCAGCAAAAAAAAAACAAGACTATTCCTTGGTTTCCATGTTACAGTTACATTAATAGGAAAGAATATGCCCCACGATGCTCTGTCATGTAGAGAAGTAACGCAGACATTCTGTTACAATTAAAGAAAGTCAGGAGGTAGATTAGAATTCACCTTTGTCCAGACACACTGAACAAAGGAGCAATCTTTTAAATTAAGCAACTCCTTCTCCACTTGTTCATGCAAAGAATGCATAGCTGACTTTGCCATGCTTTCAAATAAACATCTTCTCTCAAGTGGGATTGTGTCTTTCTTTTATATATATATACACATATATATATTAATGCTTAACAAAAGAAATAAAGAATAAGTCTTCAATTTTGTTTTATACAACTGTATAAATTTTCTAAAAAAGAAAAAAAAAATCCTAACTACCAGTCTCAAATTTTAAAACTATCTTACTATTAGATGGTCACTCTTTTAATCTTTCAAAGATTTTTTTTATCACTAAATCCCTCCCTCCTCAATTTAAAATGGAGCACAAATGTTGATGAAATGGTTTGTTATGAACTAATTTTGTGATAAATGAAATCTTTTTGGAATTAAATTAGTGATCATAGTTTTGGAAAATAAATGTGGAGGAAAATAGTTGAGATTAATTTGGTGACCAAAATTTTGGGATACTTTTTGCGGCAACACATGAAATTGTAGAGGACTAAATGAACAAATTTGGAAATGATTATATAATATATAACGGGGATAATAAAATATAATAATTAAAAGAATACTAGAATATATATATATATATATATATATATATATATATATATATACTCTTTTTTTAGTTGGTACATTTTAGGAATGTGTACCGGGTTTTAGTAGACAAATATATTATGGATTTTAAGTTTTAAGGTCATGGATGTTTGAATAATTTTCATCTCCCGCATTCCTCTCGACCCTTTCTCTTTCATCTCTCTTACTCCAACATTTTCTTTATAATTTCTATCGTAGCTCCAACTGAAAAAAAATAAGAAACACTCACCTAATCCTAATCCACCTTTCTCACTTATCCAATTTGTTTCTCTCTCATCTCCATACAATCTCTCACCCACACAATTCCAATTGAAGTGAATTTAAATAAATTAATGCAATTAGGAGGATTTGATGAAATGACATCAATTCAAATCCTGGATTTTCGAATTGAGAGAAATCAAGAATTCTTGTTATTTCTTAAATTAATGGATAAGTTGGGGCAACAATATCATAAAAAATACTTAAAAAGAACTAAAATACTGGAAATTTGAAATGAAATATAGTTCCAGATCCATGTATTCTTTTTGTACTAGATTCAATTAAATTGGAACAAAATCTTTCATCATTTTTTGAATTCTTTTGTTTTATCTTAGTTATTTTTATATTTTTCTTAGATTTGAATTCGAGAAGAGTTATAGGTTAATTAAAAGCAACCCATGACACCATAACCATAATTTGTTTGCTCTGTTCGTTATTTTGTTTTTCACTTAAATAACAAAATAATTTTGATTATTTTGTTATTAAAGTAGAAAACAAATGAACGAACAGAGCAAGAGCAACCAATTAAGGTGTTACGGGTTACTTTGTGTGTGTGAGAGAGTGTGGAGATGAGAGAGAAACAAATTGGATAAGTGAGGAAGGTGAATTAGGGTTAGGTAGATGTTCTGATTTTTTTAGTTAGGGTTTTCAGTTGGGACTACAGTAGGGATGACAAAGAAAAGGTTGGACTGAGAGAGATGAAAGAGAAAGAGTTGAGAGGAATGAGGGAGGTGAGTAAGGTTCGAGGATTTTGAGAATGAAAATTATTCAAATACCCTTGACCTTAAAACTTAGAATACATAATACATGAGGATATTCTTGTCTACTAAAATCCGGTACATATTGCTAAAATATACCACCTGAGAAAAGAACAAAGTTAACAAACCCCATATATATATATATATATATATATATATATATATATATATATATATATATATATTTCTTTTAAATTAAATTTTTCCATCAATTATTTAATAGTTCTCACATGTTAAATAAACAAGTAACTCAGTTAATAAATGCTCAGTGGAAATTATTTAACTATATAATTATATTAAACTCAATGTCAAACTAAACATATCTGTGTTAAATAATCACTTGTAAGTTGAGTTAATGTTTCTTACATTATAGATATTTTAAGAGTTTAAATAAATCTACTAATAAATTGAAAATATCCATAGGCCAGTATTTCTTTTTTATACTAAACGCATATATAAAGAGCAGTGATATATGTTGACACTATTACAGAAGAAAAAAACACATACATTATAATTTAAAATAATAATATTTTAATTATATTTATTTTATTATTTAATTTAAAATTCTAATATTCATTATCATATAGCTAGAAGGAATTGTGAATAGGCTATATTTCTTTAGAGGAGTGTGAAACTATTATTTTTCTTCATAGAACATGAAAACATGTAGATGGCAAAAGATGGCCTTCACGTATAAATGAGATTTATTGGCAACAAAGTGGATGGCACGTTGATATGCTTTGTTATTATCACTTCAATGAAATTCCTCCCAGTAGTGCATTGCATTACCAATGAGCTATCAGCTATATATACATATATGTATATCGATCAATTGGTAGTGAGCCTTAGCCTCTGAACTCTTCCTAGTCACTTCAGTTCAACCCTAAAAGGACTCAAAGGAAATGGCTGGCAGACACTTCAGTTCCCTTTCTTTGTTACTTCTTCTGGTGGCTTTCTCTTACACACAAGCCACTCCAGATGTTCCAAAAACAGCAGAGAAGAAAATAGAAGTGGTGGTGGAAGCTATGGTCTATTGTCAGAGCTGTGATCATTTTGGAACATGGTCTATGATAGGTGCCAAGCCCATTCCTTCAGCCAAAGTAAGTGTTACCTGCAAAAGCTACAATGGTCATGTGAGCTACTATAAGGTCTTTGAGACAGACAAAAATGGTTACCTTTATGCACCACTCGAAGGGTTCAAGATGCAGCATTCTGTACTTGACCACCCCCTCCATGCTTGCTACGTGAAGCCTGTTTGGTCTCCTCTTGAAAGTTGCAGCCTTCTCTCCAATGTCAATTATGGTATAAATGGGGCGCCTCTTCGTTATGAGAAGAAGAGATTGCACGGAAGCAAGTATGAAGCTGTCATTTATGCTGCTGGTCCCTTAGCTTTTCGTCCCTCTGAATGCTCACAGACTCACCACTGATGTCTCAAACAATTACCCTTAACCATGCATTCAGATTCCCTTGATAATGATTTTATTGTTTCCTATTATTTGTGTCTACATACTATTCAATATGGAGATGTTTTCTTTTTATATTTTTTTTGGTGTATTCCTTTCTGTATTTTGCTGTAATAAACTAAATTGTAATGTTGCTGTGGGTATTGATTTTAATTCTTTGAAAAAGGGAAAATTGTTTTCTACATTCCAAGCTTTGAGTTCCATACGCATAGAAAGTATCATAAAAGTTATAAAAATCAGTACAACAACTGAAACCTTTCACTCAAATACTTCAAACAGAATCAAATTCTGCTTACATATTAGAAATCAGAATTGACACTAAAAAATGACCTTATTACTAAAAATTCAGGGGCGTGTTAAACATTTTGTTTATATCGTCCATGGCTTCCTTTGTGAGGAGAGTTGGCTCAAACAAATCACATTCCTTGGACTTTCCAGGCAATTTTGGGGGTGGTGGTGGAACTTGTTGTTCCAGATGGTCGTCGTCAGCAAGGATTGAAAACCCACCAAAGTCATTTCCCCTGTTGCTCTGGGGTGCTTTCTCCTGTTTGGTGGTTCTTCTTTTTCGAACAAAATCTATTGGTTTCCCAAACATGTTATTTATATCATCCATAGCTTCCTTCAAGTTGATGGTGGGGTCTACTAAACCATGGTGGCAAACATTTTCCACCTCTGGTTCATCCAAAATAGTGGAACCAACAAATTTGCAAACGACTGTATCCTCTCTGAACTTTGAATTACGACAGCTGTCAGCATCCATGTCACTAGATTTTTCGGAAGTAATATCCCTGGGGCGGAGAAAAACAAAGCCATTTGATTGCGAAGTCGATGAAGCAGAACCACCTTCAGACAAATTCGTATTACTGGTCTCAGAATGTTCTTCACCATCAATGTATATCTGGAGCGGTTCTTGGTGAGGTTGGCTGGCTTCAGTCCTTTTCTGAAGTGATAAAGAACCGGATGGTTTGATTCCATGATCCAAGTTTTCATCAACAAAAACCTCAAACTCGTTCTTTGTACTACGATTTTCTTTTGAATGGTTTTTATGAGATTTCCTGCCTAATGGAACAGTCTCCAATGGCTCCCGGAACATGCTGTTGATGGCATTCATGGCCTCCTTCATATTTATTGTAGGATCCACCAATCCATGATGACATGCATCTTCTGCTTCAGACTTTCCAACCATGGCAGTGTCAACAAATTTTACTACAACTGTGTCATCACCACGAAATTTTTTGCTCTCATCCTTCTTAGTCTTTAAGTTTTTATCACTAGCTACAGCTTGAGCTGCATAACTCTGAATTTCGGGCTCCTTCTTTTCACCCTCGAGGCAACATGCTCCATTGCTTTTGCTTCCCTCTGTCTTCTTGTCATCAGAACTCTTTAAAGACAGAGGCCTCCTGGCAGCTTTTGCTTCCTGGTGCTGCAGGAGATCCTGCTAAATTAGCTAACTGAATGCTATTAACAAAAACAACAAAATGCCTAAAACAACACAGATAAGATCACATGAATATAAACGGATGTCACTACCTGGGCTCTCTTATTATTTTTTCGCTGCTCCATGCGTTGAAGAAATTGTTCATATGATTTCTGCAATTTATCTAGAGGCTCTGCAAGCCTGTTCAGAAAAGGCATCGTCTCAAAATTTCTTCGATAGAGGGGCATATTATTCTAATACCAATTGAAATACTAAGTAGTAATTTGCTGAACTAATATACTAATTTGAAATTATGAGAAGGGAAAATTCATCGAAATTTATGTATGCACCAAGTTTCATGCATAATCTAACGGGAACTTCATGTGAATTTTCTGTGCAAATCTCTCCAAAGCACAGAACATTACAATAAAATTGAATACGAAACTTGATCTAGTCAAACGTTAGAATGTTAAGCTAAATGGTTAAAAATAGTTAGTGTCGCATCTCAATCGTATCTGCAAGGGAAAGATTATAAAGTAGGGATATGTGTCTTGGCACTTGGCAACAATCGAGGAACCATGTCAACTCATTGCACGCTAAGTTTTATCCCCACTAATCTACTCAACACAACGATAAAAACAATTACACTCCACAACTTACTTCTTCACTCCCACATGGTACATTCTCTCTGCTTCATCGTACTTCTTGCACTTTTCGTAGTAAAGAGCATACGCTAGGTAGAATTCACTACGATTTGTCCCAATGCGATTAACCTCCATGGTACTCAACAGTGTTTTTGGATCACTCACAAAATCCATCTATATGGGAGAAAATCATTAACCATGACATTATCCCTTTGTTTGAACTTAATACATGTTTTTAATGTCGAAAAATCAAATAATAATATAAAAAATAAAACTTTAGGCTTCATTTTCCAAACCCATTTCCGCAAAAAAGGAAAGGGGAGGATGTGGTGATTGGGGTACCAGATGGAGCCACACTCGAATATAGCGCATGTCGTTTCTGTAACGTCGATCGAGCTCGAAGGTGTGAACGCATTTCTGCAAGAACGCCGGTAGTTTTTCCTTTAGGATTTTTGGAGGAAGAGTGTCCTTTATCTTTCGGATCGCGCTGCCATTAAGGTTGGGAATGAATGAGTAAACAGGAAAGTGAAGTGGAAAACAGAGAAAGAGAATGGGAATTGAGGAATACCGAAGCCATGGGAGAAGAGGGTCTTTGTCGGTGTATGAATGGATGTCTGAGATTAACGAAGATAAGAGTTCGTCCACGTTTTCCATTTCGAAATAGAATCTGCAACGGCGGTAGCGGTGGTTGTCGTGAACTGGTCGTGGTCCTCGTTTGAATTTGAGACTGAGCGGCAATGAAATGCTCGAGATGAACTTTATTTGTTTGAGTGTAGGTGGTGGGCCGGACCAATTCAGGTTCAAAAGAATTGGGCCCAAGTTCCTTAAAAGATCACCAATTTTGGGCTATTGCTTTCGTCCTGCACCCCATAAATATTTTTTCATTTTGCTCGATTTATATTATGTGAAAGTCATCAGATATTTAAGAGTATTTTTGACTTCTAAATTATACTATCTAAATATATTTTTGAAAAAAGGATTGTACAGTTTAAATTTTAAATAACATAATTTATAAATAAAAAAATAATTTCCAAATTATATTATTTATAAAAAAGATATATGGAGGTGCAGAATTAACTAAGGTGCAAGAAGTAACTGCCCCAATTTTGTTGGGTTTGAATTAATGCACTCCAAAAATAATTTAAAAAGAATACATGTGCCATTATTGTTAAAATGCATAAACAACATACTTTTTTTTTTATCGTGATTAACTTTTATTGCGAACAATAACTTCCGCATATTTTTCCTAATTACATACATGGGCACACACGACTTTAAACGAAAAAGTTGGGTAAGAATGCATGACTTTTGCACTGTTACAATGAAAAAAACGAATTGTACACTTTTTATATGTTTTTATTCTAATAATTGATTACACAATATTAAAATTATATAGGTAGTGCACGACTTTAATCGTGTAGAGAATGCACGATTTTTCTACAACAAATGAAATTCAAATTATAAGTCTTTGTAATTGATTACAATTAATTATATAAATACCATATAATCATAATCAGTTATATCTTAATTACAATTAAAACTTAAATCATAATTAATTATATTTTAATTTTCTCATTCTTTTTCTTTTTGTAATCGACTAGATAGGCCTATAATTAAAATTTCATTTGGTGCATAAAAGTTGTGTATTCCCTACACAATTTTAACAACATGTAATCAATTACGAATGCTTATAATAAATTATCAGGAACAGAAAATATGGCGGATATACACGACTTTACTTTTCTTTACTTTTTTACTGTGATAGTGCATAAGTCGTGTAAGAGTTTCACAGCTTGTCCATATATATAAAAAGATTGTCTAAAACGATAATATCCATGATATCTTTACTGGAACGTAAAAAGAATTGATTAACTTATGTCAATTAAATAATTAAATAAAACAAGAATAATTTTGTTTGATTATAAAAAGATGATTTTATTTGGATTTATCAAACTCTCCTGAATCAAAAGTTCAATTCCCAAAGTAAAACTACTATAAAATTTAATGGATTTATTTCATATGCAATTAGACTAAAAATAAAAATTAATTTAATTACCCGGAGTTGACATATTTAAGAAATTAAAAATGTATGGCATATTTAGTTTAATATATTTTTTAGCTAAAATAACATTTTTATTATTGATTTTAAACTACTCGTTGATAAAATTTTAATTCATAAAAATTGAAGTTAAATTTTATGACATTCATTTTACTACAAGATTAGTTCTATCCTATTTGGAATTTTAAAATGACAAACACTGATTATTGAAAAGAGAAAGAAAAAAATGCAAAAAAAACTTGATTTGGCGTTGCCTTTGTTCACTCACTAACACAACAGAACCCAACTCACTCTTCAATCTCTCCAACTCACGTAAACTGCCTCCGAATCCCATCGATGGAAAACTCGGACGAAAGAAACGAATCACTTCCTTTCTCTCCAAACCCTAACAATGCCGACGACAATGAAATCGACGAACAAGAAGACGAAGAGGAAGAGGAAGAAGATGACGGTCACGACGACGTCGTTTCACACGAGCCGTACAATCGGAACGACCGATCATCATTGTCCAGTTTGCGCGAGCAGCGTTTAAAGCTGGAAGCCCTCTCCCGGCGATTGGCTTCGGAGCTGGTCCCTATCCGCGTCCACGATGTGCTGATTCGAGGCAACACCAAGACCAAGGATTGGGTGATTGAGGCGGAGCTCAAGCTTCTCCAGGACGCCGCCACCGTGCAGGAGCTCATTCGCGCCTCCGAAACCGCCCTCGCCAGGCTCCGCAGCCTCGAGATTTTCGAGTCCACCGAGCTCACGCTCCAGGCTGGGCCGCCGGAGCTGCCTCACACCGCCAATGTCATCGTCGACGTTGTCGAGACCGCCAACAAAGTTTCCGGCGAATTTGGCGTTTACACCAAACCCTCGGTACAATCTTGCTCTCTATTATCGTTTCGTGTGTGATGTTTTAATTGCTCAAGTTTGAATTGATTCAATGTGAGTCTGAGGGATGATTGCGTTATTTGAAGCATTCAAAGAATTTGTGATTGATAATAATTTTTATGAGAATGCATTTCTTATTAGGTCGGAGGTTGTATCTTTTCATTTCAGATGCTTGTACTATAGCGCAACACCAAAGAGCAAATCTGTAATCAATTTACAAAAAATAAGAACAAAATATTTGGGTATCCTTGGACTGGGTTTACCTTTGTAGTAAAAGTGTCATTTCCTGATCTTCTGATCTTCCATAAACTGTTGGTTTGGTTTAATCGTAAAGAAATCACACACTCTTCCTGCTCTTAGGAGATCAATGTCATCTTCTAGTATGATCTTTGACTATTATCAACGGAGGCATTAGACACATACTGACCTGCTTGTCCCAGATTATAGTATCAGGGATTTAAGGGAAGTTGATTTTTCTGTTTATTGCCCCCACAATAATATGAAAGCCTTTACGCAACAAAACAAACAGCTATGTTCCCTTGTTTTATTTCTTGGCTAATGTTATTATGCTTATGGATGAGCAGGAGTTATTTTGAATAGTGACAACTATCTGAAAGGGTATAGTTATGGGTATAAACACGGAAGAAACTCCAAATTCTTTGACTTCCAACTTGAATTTTCTTTCCATGGGTGGAGTGGGCTGTGTCTTTAGGACCATTAGAATGGTGATCTCAATTTCTAATGGTTCCTTCTGGTACTTGTTTCAATAAGAAAATCAAGATACAATGTACATGTAATTGCATTATATAATAATTGTTGGGATTTTTAAAACGTTATCAGGTTGGGACAAAGATATGATTCATTTCCTGTTGATAAAATATAAGGTTATGATCGTGACTATGAGTTTTCAGCTATAATCTTTTACTTGTGGGGGAGTAGAACATTTCTGTTTCATCCTTGCTTTATTGGAAGCTGTATATTGGTCTGATGAGTATTTATTGGTCTTAATAAGCTAATATATATGTTTTCGTTTTGGATATGTTGCAACACTGTTGTAGACAAGTTCGTGGACTGCTGAAGGTGGTCTTAAGTACAAAAACTTGTTAGGTTATGGCGATCTATGGGATGCCTCTTTGGCCTACGGTGGCAACCAAGCAACAGAGGTGAGTGTAGGAGTGTTTGCTCCAAGACTGAAAGGGTTGTTAACTCCTCTTGTAGCACGACTTTCCATGCTTTCCCAAGATTGGCAAGAGTTTTCTTCATACAAAGAGCAGCTGTTAGGATTGTCTCTTGGCTTAATCTCAACCAGGCACCATGACTTAGTCTACACTCTTGGATGGCGTACCTTGACTGATCCATCTCAAATGTCATCCAGGTCTATAAGGAGGCAGCTTGGGCATGGTTTATTATCATCTTTGAAGTATACATTTAAAATTGACAGGAGAAACTCGCCAATTAGGCCTACAAGTGGATATGCTTTTCTTTCCACTACTCACTTTGGTGGCCTTACACCAGATCATCGGAGCTTGAGATTCCTGCGCCAGGTGCAATTAGATCAATTTCTTGTCCATTAATTAATAAGCTAAAAGGCAATTGTATATCTCATGAATAAAACTTTATAATCTCTATCAAGTGATGGATACCAGTGTAGTAATTGTTAAAATTATTTTAGGGTGTTATACTTTCTAATTTGATGAAGATAAGAACTTTTAAAAGAATTGATTGTTATAACCATATTTGTAATTAGTTGATTAGTTACTGCAATTAGGAGGATTTGATTTTGCATAAATTTTTATTCCCGAATTTACTTTCCTGTAACTCCTATTTGGGATATTCTAATTAGAGTCCAAATGTTTGTAGCAATCTATGTATTCGTTGGAGCAATAGAAAATAATTTCTCATTCTTTATACCCTTTAAATATTCCAATGTGTTTGATTTAAGTTAAGGATTTGGAAACCGGGTTTAAAATGTCCTATTCTTTTGGGTATGAGCTGAGTTCATCTTCTTGGACATTTTGAAAAATACAGAACCTGGGATCTGTAATAACATGCTTCTTTTCCAGTATGCATTTACATCATTCAGTTTTAATTTTGCCAGTTGTGTAGACAGTGCATGGGGTGCTTGTTTGACCAAGTGTTTCCTTTCCACACAATGAAGAATGCCCATACTTTGTTTTAGTAAGATGATGCTCGTACAAGTTGAAGAACAACCTATTTGGTTATACCCACTAATTGAAAAATATTGGCACTAGTACATGGTTGGCTGCATATGGCCTTATGCTTCTTTAGTGGCTGCTATATATGTTGTGTGATTGAGAAGTCACATTTTAAGAATTTGATTGTTCAAATTGCAATTTCTGACCATCTGCCTGGAAATTCTTTTGAAATTGTGGTAAATAATATATAGAGGGGTGTAAAATTTCTGCACATTTTTTTAAAATGTTGGGAATGGGGCAATCTTAACATTAACACATGTATAACATATGGTAATCCCTCTATTACCCAACATATTTCTTTTTTATTTTTTCTCATTTTAGATATATTTCTTTTCTTAACTGGTTGGATTCTCTTAATGCAGGAATTTGATGTTCGCTGTGCCATCCCCCTTCCGTTTTATAACACAGCTCTTAACCTTGGGATTTCAGCTGGTGCCATTTTTCCATGGGGGCATGACTTCATGAACAAGCCATCTCCTCTTCCTGAAAGGTTTTATTTGGGTGGTGATTTCTCTCCAGTTTGCACTCTGGGAGGGCCAATAACATTGTGGGGATTTAAAACTAGGGGACTAGGTCCTACTGAACCACGAAGGAGAATTAGAAACGAAATTATTGATGACAATGACGATTCCTCTAAACGGGACTTCATTGGAGGAGATGTTGCTGTTACGGCATTTGCAGACCTTTCTTTTGATCTCCCAATTAGGTGGTTGAGAAATCATGGAATCCATGGTCATCTTTTTGCTGGTGCTGGGAATACGGCAAAATTGACTCAGAATGAATATAGGCGATTTTCACCTCGGAGGTTCTTAGAATCATTCCGAACATCTGTTGGATGTGGTTTTGTTGTTCCTACTAAACTTTTTCGCCTAGAGGTTAGTTAATGTTTCAGTTACTCCTGCATATAATTGAGCAGATGGTCAAACTATCCAATCATATTTTTTGGGAAGGGCAGAGAAAACACGATTTTGATGGAAAAAGTCTTTGGGATAGTTAGTCTTGTTTGTTATATTTGAACTTTGGGCAAGTTGTGTAGTTTTTCTTTTTATTTTCCTTGAAATATGACTCTGAACATAACACTTGATATTTTTGCTTATAAAATTATCTCGGGCAACATTTTATCCATGTTTTGATATTGTTGCAAATCCCCTGAATTTTTTTGGACTATTTCAACTGCTGGTAATATAATTTAGGGAAACGGACAGTTTCAGTTACAAGATTGACAAAGTCCGGCAGTTATTTAATCTATTTTTTTATGCGCCCCTGCCCCCTCTCCTGGCCTTCTTCCTAATTCTGTATTTTATTGTTATTTATCAAATGAAAATTTCATCTTCACATTTACCATTGTTTCAGGGTAACTTCTACCACGTGCTCAAGCAGGATGAATATGACCGTGGGAAGACAGGATTTAGGTTCAGCTTCTCAGCTCCTTCTTAGAGACAGAGTTCGAACTTGAGATTCTTTTTCTTTTTACTTTACTCTCAATCACTAAACATTTGTGCTGTCTGTCAATGGATGGCTAGTACTATTCTCTGTCGTTTAAAATCCAGACTGAAAATCGAGAAAGGACACTGTTTCAGCGTAGAGGATTTATAGGATCAGTTTTTGGAGTAGACATTCCCTTGAGGGTCGTAGCATATAAGCTGATGCTCATTGCATGGCGATGGTGTATGAAATTCTGAATTATGCAACTTTGGAAGACCTTGATTGGCACTGAGAATTCTCATACTTTGTTCAACTTAAATAAATCGCTAACACTGGTTGAGATCATTCTTGTGGATATTTGTCTTGTCTTCGAAATTGTGAGACTGCAATTTGGTTTTGTTCTAGTGTACTTGAATATTTGTTGGTTATACAGGGTTTGAGTTAGATTTTTATTTTTTATCAATGTTATTTATACTAACAATAAATGAGTCACGCCCTCAAAGGCATCCCTAACATCTACATAATAAATGGGCATAGTAGTCTATTTATCTCAGAAAGATTAAATAGAGTTTATTTGTCTTTATCATTCGTTAAAAATGTTTGAATTAGTGGGTGAATTTGAGAGAAGAAAAAATAATATAAATGAAGGAAAAAAAAAGTGGGAGGTGAAGTTCCTTAGAATAGAAAGTTTGGAAATGATTTGATTGGTATTTATATTTATTTTAATTTAAATTGATTAATTTAATTTATTATTTTAACATGAAAGATATGTTAATGAAATATTAAATTTATTTTATTAATTACTTAATGTTTTCGTTTTGATTATTAATTTTATTATAATAGTAAAATGTATTTATAAATATCTAATTATTATTTTTATTTATACAATTATGTTATATATCAATTTAAATTAATATATTTTATTTTATTATAATAGAAAGTATAGCTATAATTATATTTAAAAATAATTATTTATATAAAAAATAACTGATTTAATTTTTTATTGTAATTTACATCAATATTTTATTATATTTATATATAACTTTGAAACTTTCTTTGTCTTTGTTCGCATTTTTAAATAAAAAGTAAAAATGCATATTATTTTTCCATTTCAATATTTATTCTTCTTATTTATTTTTATTTTTTTGTAATTTCTTCTTGATTCTTTATTATTAGTAGTTCATAGTGGAATTCCAATCAGTAGAAACAAAGAGACCGAAATTTCTTTGATTTGTGATGAACGGTGACGGCCATCTACATAATAACGGGAATAGCCAGTTGCTTTGAAACGGTGCTTAGAGGAGTTGAACCCTAGGATTTAACTCTATAAATTTGTTCAAATATACATTTTTTTTACTTGGTTTTAAGATGATCACAGCAAAACATGTTTTAGGGTTTGGCCAATGCAATTTCAAAATGGACACTGAGATGTCCATCACTCGTGACTGTCTTTATGTACGTTTGAGTCTACCTGCTCAAAAATACTTTTATCACAAATACATGCCTTACCTAAACAAAATCATTGATACTTAACAAAACTGATAAATCAAAAAGATTTAATTATCACATAATGTAGTAGCTACTATCTATTTCTTATATATGAGAACTGAAATTGTGAATCATTTAACCAAGGAACATAAATTAGTTTATATTTACATGAATGTTGGTGATATAAAGCATCATAAAAAATAACATGTTATATAATATTGTAAACCCAAATAAAGAGATGTATTTGTGGACTGTAAGGTATGTGAGAGAAAGAAGATAGTGAAATCCTGAGAGCCAGTCCGAAAAGGAAGACGAGGATAGAGGTATATATAATGGGCACATGCAACTACTTGATGGACGGTTAAGAAACCACTTGATTTCCCTCCTTCTTATTATGCTCTTTCCTTTCTGGTATATTCTTCTAGCGTCTTCCCTTTATCCTACACAACTTTAAATTCATCCTTAATCAATTGCGTATTCCAACTCAAAACACAACACAGCCTTCAAAAATGCTTCACTCCACTTCTCTTCTTCCTCATAATAAGCGTTTCGTCTTCTCCTTCCGCTCCAAACCTTCTCACTCTCATTCTTTTTCCCATTCTCTCTCTTTCTCCAAATTTATCTCTCTTCCCTCTTCTCTCTCTACATGTTGTCCAGTCGCTCGAATTTCCACCGAGACCCTGGAGGTCTCGCCGCCACCGCCGGGCGACTTCAACTTCTACCGCGAAATCGCTCGCCTTGCCGCGCTCCGCGACAGGATTGCGGCGTGCGCCACTCTCGTCGAGAAGCTCCGAGTGCTCAACGCCGATTCCAGAGTGAAGCGCTTCTTCAGTTCGGGTCGCGGCCTTGCTAGGGTTTTGGCCTCGCTCCGGTTGAGTTCCGACCAACTATTCCTGCTCAAATGCGTGGTTGCTGCCGGGCAGGAGCATGTACTGTGTTTGGACGGAACCGAATCGCTAGAATCCGCCGCGGCCGCCGCGGCTACCGCGAGCGCCGTGAAGAGCGCGCTCTACGCTATTGCGGAGATGATTGAGAATTTGAATTCCTTTGATGGCAATGGTGGTGTGGGTTCGAGGATGGCGTTGGGGGATTACGAGATTATTGATTTGAACAAGTTGTTAGAAACTTTGGCGGAAATTGAGCAATTCTATGACTGTATTGGAGGAATTATTGGGTCAGTTCTTCGTTTTCCTACTTTTACCATTCGCTTAGTATGGAACAATTGGGGAATAGATGGAATAAAATTAACCTACCTTGTTTTTGTTTCTTTAATATATTAACAAGCGAAGAAAAAACAGTTATACTAAGATTGACTTTGGTGACTTACGTAGTAGTAAAATTGTGAAACGGAACTATTGTGCTTCTTAGTTGGTTTAACATTTTTAGTTCTCCCATTTTGTTGGAACAGACATCGGGTTTATGAGATGGGCAGAAAGGGAATAAATCTCCTGTACTTTTTTTTTTCTCTTTTTTTTTTATAAACTCTTAAGCATAAGGAACTTTCTCACCTTTCCATCATTACTTGTCGTCCCAACCAACGTAATGCAGTTCCAGTTTCTTGATAGAGTGAGAAACTGTAGAATGTGGCTTATACAGCCATAATTGTAGTCGCAGTCTGATAGCAACTCCGGTATTATGGGGGTGTCTATGTTCAATTATTATGAGATGTTTGGTGGAATATTTAAATATTTAGTTCTCCCCTATATAGGTAGCTTGAGGGTGGATTCACAAATGTTTCGGTGCTTATCACAGTCACCCCATAAAACTTGACGCTGCAGCTGAAATTGCAGTTGCAGACCCTCTTTTAAAACCTTGATCCCAACACCATCAAGTTTTTGTTTTTCGGTTTTGCTTGGTATAAATTTGGTTTAATAGGAGTGTATGTTGTTTGGGAATAATTCAATTTGCATATATTTGTTTCTTTGTTAACACTGATACAATGCAGATATCAGATAACAGTTCTGGAACTTATTGTCCAGAAGTCATTTGAGAGGCAGAGTATGAAGTGGTCACATCAGATGCATGAAGCGAAAGAATGCCAAATTTTAGGAATTAATGCACCTAATGGGCATAACCTTTCTGAAGACACAGAGTATGCTTCTCAAGCAGCTCTATGGGGTATAGAGGTTAGTCTAATTACATTACCTTGTTTGTAAATCGTAACTTGAATTTAGGTTAGATGCTTCGTAGCTACATGGAATAATAAGATCTTGTCGTTCTAGGGTTTGCCAGACCTAGGTGAAATTTATCCTTTGGGAGGTTCTGCCGACAGGCTTGGTTTGGTTGATCCTAAGTCAGGTGAATGCCTGCCTGCTGCAATGCTACCATATTGTGGAAGGACTTTGTTGGAAGGTCTTATAAGAGATCTTCAGGTATTAGATCTCCAACTATCAAACACAGTCATACTTGCTATGCCCATTTTTTTCTTATGATAAAACCAAGATTAAGTTTTTATGTTGGGCGCTGAAATATATAATTCTTCAATTTCACATTTGAAGGCTAGAGAATTCTTGTACTTCAAGTTATACAATAAACAATGTATCACACCCGTTGCAATAATGACTAGTGCCGCAAAGAACAACCACAAACACGTCACTTCTCTGTGTGAAAGACTTTCATGGTTTGGGAGAGGTCGATCAACTTTCCAACTTTTTGAGCAGGTTTTATATAAATCTATACTATGGATTCTGGGAAGGGGTCATCTTATTTTAAAAGTCTCTAAATATATAATTTGTAAATTGGCAGCCTCTTGTTCCAGTTGTTGGTGCAGAAGAAGGCCAGTGGCTGGTCACCAAACCATTGAGTCCCTTGAGCAAGCCTGGTGGTCATGGTGTCATATGGAAACTTGCACATGACAAAGGCATCTTCAAATGGTTTTATTCTCAAGGAAGAAAAGGTGCAACTCTGCGCCAAGTCAGGTCTGTTGTTATGATTGATATTTCTTGGGTTTGCTTTCCTTAGTACGAGAAACTTGCATTTACAATACAGGTGACCTTGCAGTAACGTTGTGGCAGCTACAGATTTAACCCTCCTAGCCTTAGCAGGGATTGGTTTACGACATGGAAAGGTAGGTAGCGGTTGTTTTAATTGGTAATCTCAGCCTTTTTTGGCACTACATGTGGACAAAGGCTAAAACATGTTATGATAAAAGGGTAAATAATATTTTATCGTGTATAGTTCCTTACCAAGTCTAAAGTTTCTGGTGTATAAGGTTTTGGTAAATCAACTAATGTCAGATAATTGCACTGTTTATCCTATAAATGCACTGGAAAAAAAAAAACTAGATACCGCAGTCCAACTGTTTATCCTATAAATGCACTGTTTGCTTGGAGCATTGTCCCTATTTAATAATTTATCTTGCCTGAAGATCTTTAAGAAAAAAAGAAAGGCGCTGTTCTCAGTAATATTTATTCAGCTAAACAGTCTCAAATTTCAAGTAGAATATTGTTTGCAGTTTCTGAGCTGTGTTCTTTAACAGAAACTGGGATTTGCATCTTGTGAGCGGATATCAGGCGCTACAGAAGGAGTTAATGTGCTGATGGAGAAGAAAAGTATTGATGGTAAATGCGAATACGGAATTTCTTGTATTGAGTACACTGAGTTTGACAAGTTTGGAATTACTACTGGACCTCTTGCTCCAAAAAGGTATGTGATTTTCCTGGTATGTTCGAATTTGGTTTCCAGATTCTGTGATACATTTTGCAGCTTTAAATTATTTGCCCATGCTTAGCCTATGTATTCTTCTAGTCTGGCATATTATTTATTACATACGAATGACTTCGATGATTAAGAACACATTATCCCCAAATTTGTATGAATAATGAGAATGACAAGCATTTTATAAACCTACATCCACAGGAGACCCATGCCCTTCAAATTTAAAATGAATGCATTTGATATTATAAATTTATTTTCTTCTGGAGATTATAAAACAGTTCAATAGTTATTCTTTTGGGAATCTTTACTCTTTTTGTCTGTTATGCCTTCTAATTTGGAATGCATACCCAAATATCGACTTCATTCTGTATAATGAAGTTTGCAGGCAGAGTTCCCAGCCAATACAAACATCTTATATGTTGATTTACCTTCCGCGGAGTTAATTGGATCAAGTAAGAGTGGAAATAGTTTACCTGGAATGGTGCTAAATACCAAAAAGCCAATAGTTTACACAGATCAGTTTGGTAAATGTCATAGGTATGTCTCTTCCTTGTGAATTTATCAATGCAGTTTTGATTACTTTCCTTTGTTTTATACATTAAATTGAAAATGAAGCTTAGCACAACTGTGAGTTGCTGCTTGTGACTTAATAAAGGTTACAGGTACAAATCTTTGAAAAAAGTTCTCTGTTTATGGGGGTAAGGCTGTGTATATCTACTTTATTCAAACCATAGTTAGTGGTAGCTTCGTACATTGACTACTGAAACATCTGTAATATATATTCTTTATCTGACACTAGTTTATATCCATGTATTATCTAGAAATTGAAAATTTCGATTTTGAAATGCATGAGGACCACAAGTTGAAATTGATGGGTTTCCTTTCCTGGCTTTAAAATAATTTCATTTTTTCTACAGTGATTGTTTGTTTCTTATTATTACTTCTCTAAGTTAATTTTTGATTAAATTACTCAGTTGGTGTCTAAACTATTTGTGAATTTTAAAAGTAGGTCCTTACAGTAAAAAAAAACGTAATTAGGTTCCTAAACTAAAAAGGTAGGTCCTTGGGGTTAGTTTATGGCATCTTGAAATTGCCATAATCAATGACTATTTTTAAAACCCTAAGAACTAAATTTAAAAACTACTAAATTTAGGACCCATTTAGTTTTTTTTAGTAGTTTAGTGACCTGCTTGAAAATTTCCAGATAGTTCAGAGGCCAAATAAGTAATTTTACCTTAATTTTCCTTGTGATTAAATATTTTCACGGTTTGTATATTGTGGATTCTTTTGTTGCATTTACAACTTACTCTTCCCCCTTTCCTTGTGATTCACTAGCGTCTCTGGTGGTAGACTTGAGTGCACAATGCAAAATATTGCTGACAATTATTTCAATTCGTACTCTTCTAGATGTTATTATGATGTTGAAGGTACGTCCTGCATGTGCTTGTCTGATCTGACAAACCATATACAATAATTCCCATTTAGTTGAGCTTGACAAAACTCTTATTTGTGAGCAGATGAGCTAGATACTTTTATAGTATATAATGAAAGAAGGAGAGTTACCTCCTCTGCCAAGAAAAAAAGAAGGCATGGAGACAAGTCTTTACACCAGGTTCAATTTACTGCATTGATGAAATAGCATTTTTTTGTCTAGATTGGGTTGAGTAAACAAAGTACGTGTGATATTCCATTATGTTGATTCCATTTCCAAGTTTTTGACAGTTATAGTATTCTTGCAATCCCTTCCTTATGAGGTCTGTTCCTAATATTTCCTTATATACTTGGATAGTGCTCGGCTTCACTTAGCAGTTAATATTACCTGAATATCTTACTATCGTGTTTTTGAACAACGGTGAAAGCTTAAGAACTAAACTACGGGTTCTTTGGATGGCTAGGATTATCTTTATATTTCTCTTATAATATGTTTTGCAGTTTTATGTGTTGGAGTTGTAATGATGGTTGCTCTTAAATATCTATAATATGTTTTGCATTTTTATGCAGACACCTGATGGTGCTCTTTTGGATATCTTACGAAATGCTCACGATCTTCTTTCACAGTGTGATATAAGACTTCCTGAGGTATATACATGCATGCTAGCATGTTTTATGCTTATTGATTCATTTTCATTTAGTTTGGTCAAGTACAATTTCATATTATACTAGTATGCTACTGCAAAACCTTTTTTTTTGGTCATTTGGTAATACATGTAAGTTTGTAAAGGGAGGATTACTGTCCTTTCTAGGTACTTACAGTTATTTTGTTATGTTTGTTCTCTCCTGCAGATTGAAGCTAATGAGAACTATGTTGATTCGGGACCACCATTTCTCATCCTTTTGCATCCTGCTCTTGGTCCTCTTTGGGAAGTCACTAAGCAAAAGGTAACCCTGTATTATTATGTTATTTTAAGTATTATTTCATCAATAACTGTCAATTTTATGTTATATTGTCTGTATAAATTTTAAACTATGGAAGTTTAATTGAATTCTATCAGTAAATGGCTGTGTGTTCTAAACATATTGGTCTCAAGTGTTCCCTTAAATAGGTCAATTTTTCAGTTTCGTGTCCACCAGTGTTCTTAACACATGATAAGACATGAACATAAACCTTTTTACACAATTTTTTCTTCCTATTGTTTGGGTGTAACCTTTTCTTCAAAGCAATTTGCTTGGAACATGATAGTTCTACGGCTTTACGAGGGTGAATTGTGTTGATTATCATTTACATATAAAGGTTTTGATTATTTTGTCATTCTTTTCTGTGATCAGTTTTACGGTGGTTCCGTATCGGAGGGCTCTGAGTTACAAATAGAGGTTGCAGAGTTTTTTTGGAGGAATGTACAGGTACTAAGCAATACATTTGGTTAACTTATGTGGCGTGAAGTTCTAAGATATTAGGCTGATATTTGTGATTTGTCCCTTTACACCAGCTCAATGGAAGCCTGATCATAATAGCTGAGAATGTTATGGGCTCAATGAAGATTAATGAGAGCGGTGAATACATACTACATTATGGCCAAAGGTATTGTTCTTTCTGTATTAATAAGTTGAATTGTGATTTCTTATCAACCGCATCGTACCTGAAGATCCCAAGATCTAAGGCATATAAAATTACTTTAGATTGCAAGCATCTAACATTATACACATTTATCTTATCATCATGCCAGGTGTGGAAAATGTAAGTTGCAAAATGTCAAGGTGTTGAACAAGGGAATTGATTGGAACTGTGATCGAAACATATACTGGAAACATGATGTGCAGCGATCTGAGGTGCTGCAAATCATACTTCATGGAAATGCTGAATTTGAGGCTACTGATGTTGTCTTACAGGTTAATGTTTAAATGTAGATTTTATTCTCTCTAAACTACTTTTGCAAAAAGTCCCGCTTGCAATAGTGCCCACTCCTTGGATTTGAGCCCGTGATTTCTCATACTTTGTAAGTTAGAGCTTTCATCGAATCCAAACCAATTTGCCTTGATGTGAACGTGGATGTGCATGGTAGGATACCCACAACGGCCTAGAATTGCTTGACAAAGCAGGATTTATTCCCTTCATGGATACCCAACCCACATTGTTCCAAACAATATTAGCTTGGGACACTTTTTCTAACCACCGACATAAAGGATTCATTTCGAGTTTAGAATTTATTGAGTCACTTTTTCTTAACTACTAAGCTGACCCTGTAGTCATTTGTATTTGAATGTCAAAAAGAACCAGAGCCTCATAACAAAGCCTCCAATTACTGTTGTCATTATAGCCTAAAAATTAAGTAAAATAAAATTACTCTTTCGTTAATTCTGGTGGATATTTGATACCTATAAGCTAATGCCTAACAAGCTTATTCTTCTGTTATTAACTGATATAGGGAAATCATGTGTTCGAAGTTCCAGATGGCCACAGACTCAAAATCATGCCGGGAAACCCAGGTCTATTCAACTTCAGAAATTTATTTTGCTTGGTTCCTCTCCTTATTGCTTTGCTTGCCTGAAGTAATATATGCTGTTATCATGATTATTTTGAGAATGTTACTGTTGTTATCCTTAGTCAAATTATTTGTTCTGTCCAATGTTGCTGATTTAGGTTCATAATTGCGTTTCAGGTTTAGCAATCCAGTTAGATCCAATTGATCAAGATATGATGGAGAGGGGAAGCTGGCACTGGAATTACAGGGTAGAAGGTTCTCACATTCAGCTAGATTTAGTAGAATCATAAACCACTAACCCATTTTAGATGTCTGCTGCGTGAATCATGGTTCACAGCTGCCATTTGAGTTCATAATAATTTAGGTTACTAAATGACAGGGTTGAACAGAAGTTAAGCCTTTGTCATTTTTGGTTATTTAAGACTTTGTTGTAATATGTTGATAGGTTTGTATAATCCGTGTCACTTCCCTCATTTTTCTTTCTTCTATTTTTCCACTCATCTCCCCCTTTATTATTGGGATGACGTCGATGTAACCAACATTATCAAACTAAGATGAATTCAAGCAATGTATATTTGTCTACTTCAGTAATTGCAGACCGCGTTTATATTGTAAACGTACGCTTTCCCTTCTAGATTTTGACGTGTTCAGGCCACACCCAATCTCTTTTTCTGCTTTCTGTGGAGAATCCATTATGCATAGTTCCAAGTTATTGGGCTTTTGAATATCATTATTGTAATTGTGGTCATCCACTTTGCGATCGTATTAAACGGGCCATGTTCATTCTTCTGTTCCTCAATGTACCTGCAATGAACGGTATATGTTTGTGAAGAGGATATCTTATATATTTGAGCGTAATAACTTTTTATTTGTCACCTTTCTAGGACCCCTTTGATTTTATCCACTAGATTTCTTTATTTTATTTTATTTTTAGATTTCAGCACCATTCTTTCACTTTTTCGTGAGCTAAATGCTATTTGATCTGATTTAACTAAATTGCCTATTGACAAGTGAATTAATTCATGAGCTAATTCACCTAATTTTAAGGAATAAAAAAACGCAAGTGTAATTACAAAAGTCCAGCAATATACTAGTTTATTACGATAACAAATTCAAAATCAATACATTAAAATACAATATCAAGCAAATTTGTAACACCACGGGGTAAAAAAATGCAAATCTCAATTAGATAATACTACCAAAAAAAAAAGCAATTTCAAAATTTCAGTAAATAGAAAACATGAACAATAGGCTATCCCCACCACGCCAATTTGACCGAACTAGTATTGTATTTTCAGTTTTCTATTTATTCATTTTTTTATTTCTAATTTTCTATTCATTTTTATTTTAGTTTATGTAAAATAAAAATGATAAAATGCTATGTAAGAGATAAACTAATCTTACCTAAAAATAAAAGATAAATTACATATCTAATCACAAATAAAGCCTTGTTATTTATTAATCCTTTAATTTAGATGTCTACTATTTTTCATTCTTTCCTGTATTTTCCATACTGATAATTTTTAACATGAATGTTTTGCAACATTATTTTACTAAATAGTTTTTAATCAAACATTCTAATCAAAACTGCTGCTCTCCATTATATATCTATTATAGGAAGTAGCCAAGTCATTATTGAAGTTCTTCTAAAACTCTTATTCAATGATAATATGTCTTTAAAGAGAAACATGGATCTTTTACAAGCTACATGGATGATAGTAAAAATGGACACATTAAATGTAGTCAAATTGCATTACTTTTGCATTTTTTGGTACATTTGTTTATTTGGCTTGTGATTAAGCAGTTGATGGATTTCAGATTAAGACAAATGCGGGAAGACAAGCATAATTTGATCGATCATCCTGCTTCTACACCTACAGCTAGAATCCAAGCAGGTCACTTCTGAGTTCTAACGAAACCCCTCTTGTTGTTTTTCAATTGGAGGAACAATTATTTTGTCCCATTTTGGAAATACACAAAAATCCCACAAAATCTTGAGCAGGAAGAACGTACATCATTGTAAAATGCATCATCCTCCAGGCCCAGCACAGAAAGATTCATCTGGGACTTCAAAATTTGTAAAAAATTTAATAATGTTGTACTATTGAGACAAAACCTTCCTCCATTTGAATAGCAGTAGAAGCAACTAAGTGCTTGCCCTCCCAATTGTCCATTGATGTACAAAATGTAGGCTCTATAGCACCATCATCACTCATTAATATTGCACTACCAACAACAAAGTCTTTCATATTGTACTGTGAATTCTGTCACAAGAGACAAATCACCATCCACCACATTTCATAGTACTCACCATTCCATTACCTTTCTTTCATTTCAATCCACACTTCTCATCTATCAATTTCCACCCTTGTCTTTTCACTTCCTTAGATACCATACCACCACTCTACTCTTTAAGTTTCCACCACGACTACGTCCCATCAAAACTTCAAAACTATACAAAAACTATAATCATTATTTAAAATATATAAACAACTTTCTTATGTCTTTTAATTCCAAATACATTCATATTATTTAAAATAAAAATTCAATCCAAATCTTATAACACTATTAAAAGAGTATAAAAAATAAGAAAGTCAAATAAAAATAAAAATAAAAAATCAAATACAATCTTAAATATCTTTGACTTAGATTATTAAAATCATGAATTTAAAATTCATTATATAATCACTTTTTTACCTACGTATATAGAAGTTTTTAAAACGTATTATTCTTACTAGGTCAACAAGGTCATAAGCTGCTTTTGACCTTTCCATTATGACATCCTTAATTGTGTTCCTGAATGAATACGAGTGCTTGCTTCACATGTTTGAACATATTTTGAAAACATCATCAGCACATTTCTTATACGAAGTCTGATCTGTCTTTTTATCAACTATCAATGTTTCCACGTACCCGTGTCGCAGTGTTCAAGCTCGAATACCAGACTTATTATTCATATAAAAAATTTCATATTATATATATGTTAGTTTACTATGTTGGTGTAGGCATTTAATTTTTGCTGATATTATTTTAGTCGAAGATTCCTTCCAATCTTATCTTGAAGCACCCAAAGGATTATTTAGTGTAACATCAAATGGAATTGAAGAAAAGATTTGCAAAAAAAGAGAATAATTGTAGAAAGATGTAGTATATATTTTCCGTACCCATATGGTCATTATAAATATATTTTGTAACAGTGGTTGCAGTTACATAACTATGGAAGACATGATTACGGAGAGAGTCAAATGATTTGTGTAATTTATAAACAAGATTGTTCATTAATTAATGACGCCACCTGTACTATTTGTCTGCATACCACCCTCTTATATCAATGCATCCACTTCTGTTTAAAGTTTTCGAATATGCTTTTTTCGATTTTTATTTTTCAAAAAATTCTATACCATACGTCATGCATATCTTCTTCAAAACCAAACCGACATAATCCACTTTTTAATGCAAAATTTCATACACAACTTTTCATATATATGATGTGAGTTATAAACTAAAACGCTAATTATTTTTTCTTACAGACAACATCATTACAATGACATCTCTCTAATTAAAATAAAACATGTTTAACAACATCATAATAATAATTTCATAGGACCCACCATTTTAACACTAACTTACTATTATAAACAACAGCTAACTAATTATTCCATGTACATACCCTCAAAACCAGCAGGAACAACAACTAATCATACATGTTACTTTTTTGTTCTTCTCATTATAAAATTATCAATAGGTCTACACAACTTTTAATACTTTTAGGTCAAGTTATTTGGTCTTTTAGTATTTTTCATTTTAGTTTAATTTGATTCAAATTTTTTTAAGTATAAAAAATTATGAGACGAAAATAGAAAACTTTAATAGTAAAAAAGCCACTCCGTTTGCAGAATAGACTAAATTAAAAATAAGCAAAAAATAGTAAAAGACAGTTTTAATAAAATAAAAGTATTTAGGAAAAAAAATCACTGAATCTCGTTACTTGTTTGATTAAATAATAAAGCTAGCAGGTTTTTGTTATGTTTTGAATTGTTTACTTAAGGTAAAATAAATTTTAATAGTAATAAATCAGATCTTATAAAAATTAACACACACTAAAAAATTGAACTAAAAGTACTGATATCTAGCTCGATTAAAAATTGATGTTTCTATAGTATACCTCTTCATGAACATATTTAAAAAATCATATAATACTAAATTTCCTGAACAAATAAACACTAAATCATTTTATGCACTCTGATGTTTTTCTTTTGACAAACATTTTGTCTTCTACTTCCTATCGTGCGTTCCATTAGATGATGCCAGAAAAAGTGATTTTATATATACATGCTGGTTTAATATTACTTAGACATGCTCTCATAATTGCAAAAACATTATAAACAACTGCCCATACCTAGGTCTACAATGGTTTGACAAGGAAAAATCAATAAATATTGTCTAATCTTATATTCTTCTTCTTTTCTTTCAAAGTTTTATTAATACATCTTCTAGTCAAAACATATTACTTAAAATACCATATAAGTTTTATAAATTCATCTATCAAACTTCACGATCTTCGAACCCATAATTTCACACCCTACAAAATCCTCAAAATTATTGAAATTTCGAGCTTTTAGTCTTTTGATTATTTTTTCCAAATTCCTTTCAAACTTTAAATTATTTGAGGAAGAAAATAATGATATCGAAATTTTATATTGATAAAACGTGGCGATGATTAACTGTAATAATATAAAAGTGGAAAGATTAGATTTAAGAAAAAGAAAGCGGTGAGATTAAAATCTGAGATGAGACGTGGCATGCTATTAAAGGAAAAAGTTTAGTTAATTGAATAAGAAAAGATTAATTAATATTAAGTGGGGAAATCCGCCCTTCTATTTATAGAAATATAGAGATAACCTTGAATCAGGTTGTTAATCCTAATCTTGTGTGTTTGTCTTTTACACAGGTGTCAAGCTGTGTTGAATTCATATAAAGGGTGAAAGATTTTTATGGGACTTCATCGTGAAACAGTCTAACATGATCTCAAAAGTTAAGGGATCAGTTTCAGAGAGTGGGAATGGCATCAAATAAATTTTAATTCCATAACCGTAAATAGTAACACTATGCCAATCTTTCATTCACTCATCTGATTGATTGATGAGACCCATAAACAATATATATAAAATTATTCCTTAATCTCAAAGTCTTGTTATTATATAATAATAGTTAAATTATTAACCATTTTAATAAAAGATTTTATTTAGAAAGGAAAAGTGGAAATTTATTTATTTTTGTAAAACATAATAATTACAGAGGTCAACGTAACACAGGAAGTTGTGGTTGGGTCAAGAATTGGATTCCCGGAGGAAGCGATGGAAATTGCCAACGGCGGCGCTGGGGACGGCCACCATCACCTTCACGCTGTGGCGTTCACCGGTAACCGGAAGAAACAAACAGTACCTATCGCAGCAAATGGGTCCCACATGCAGAGGCTTTCCCATTCCTAGTTCAACCCTCTCCAAACCCAGTCTCGACCACTGCGACAGAATCAGCACCCCCACCGAGTCAGGACTCGCCCTTGACTCGGAAACCAACTCAACGACCCTCCGCACGTGCTCGCTATCCACCCTCTCTTTCGCACGCTTCACCGCACTCCACACGTGAGCCACCCCTCTCTCCCCCAACTCCCACGCGCTGCTCTGCGCGCACCCCAACACAAACGCGTTCCCATAGTACCCCTCCGGCAAACCCGGCTTCACGCGCTTCCGCACGTTCACGCTGAACAAAAGCTTCAGCGTCTGGTTCTTCGGAAACCCTAACGCCCGAGCCCAGCTCCTCCACACGTGCGCGGCCACTACCTCGAAGGACGTGCACGACTCTCCTCCGCACGCGCGCTTCAGCGCCTCGATGCGTCTCTCGTCCAACACAATGCAAGTAGGTTTCAGCCTGCTCGTCACACGGTTCATAAACCCGCACAAATCAGGAACTCCACAAAACTCAGCATGCATCGCTGGATTCGCCTCGCCTCGCTTATCCGGAGTCAGAAGATGTCTATCCCAAACCGGTTTCGGCTTCGGATCCACACTCACACCGAGACCCAGACCCTGACATTTCTCCGAGGCTAAATCGGAGAAATAATTCAGAAACTCAGCGCTGCCGATGCCGTCGCAGATGCAGTGGTTGATTCCGACGCCGACGGCGGCGCCTCCGTCGGCGAGCCAGGTGAGCTGGACGACGAGAATAGGCGAGCCTTTGAGGACGTCAGTGACGTAGAGGGATAAGAGCTTTCTCCATTGGGCCACTGTTTTGGGGGCCTTTTGGAAATCATTGACACTGTAGCGTTCGGAAGAGGCTTCGATGAAGACAGCGCCCTGGGCCCGACAAACGACCTCGAGGCCCAGCCCCTGGGGATGGGGCCGGACTCTTCCAGCAAATGGATAATAAGGAACGAGGGCTTTAGCTAATGCGGTTTTTAAACGAGTGGCGGTTGAAGGGCGGTCGAGGCCCTGGCCGGGCCTGTAAACAAGGAGATACTCGATTGTGAAGCGCAAGAAGAGTTGCGAGTCGAGTGCTGAGAGTGCAAGAACAGTGTCGGGTGTGGGGTCTGACGGTGTGACAACATGAGCTTCTTTGACACGCACCATTTTTGGCAACTGAGAATTGGGTAGTTTGAAGTTTGAAGCATATGTTAGGTTTGTGTTGTGAATGGATGTGGGAGAGGGTGGTATTTATTTGTTGTTTGCGGCTGATGAATGAGTGAGTCAGTGAGTAACTGTGAAAGATTTGTGTGAAGATTCTGGGGGCATCGCTTTACGGAAGAAAAATTAATATGAAAAACAAAAATAGTAAAACAGCTGTGCTGGCTTTGCTTTCTGTCTGTTGGGTGAAGTGATGACCAGTCATTTCCGTTTCCACCATCTCATCCAAATTCCTCCATAAATCTTTTCTCTTGTTTTTTTCTTTATGTTTTCTTCACATTTCCTTCATTTCATATACCTGTCTCTCCCATTCATCTCCCTATACCTAGTATACTTATCACTCCTTTTTTTTCATTAAATAACATTACTTTTTATTCCTTTCCCTCCACATCATCACCACCAACTTCCCCCTCCACCATCCATTTTAACTAAACCATTCTATTATATACTTTTTTCACATTAATCGTCTCCTCAACTATTTCAATTTTCTGTACTCTTTATCTCACACTAGCTAACCTTCTTCAATCAATGGATTTCCTTTCCTGGCTTAAAAACAGAACTCGTCATTACATTCTTCACTGATTAACTGTTATCCTATTTATTACCATTCCTCATTGTGCTTGTAACATTTAGGCTTTCTTCTTTTTTTCTGCAGAGGTCATGATACTCTTTAACATGACTTTTCCTCTCATGACTTTGGCTGGGACGACTAACACTAATGCATTGTGATAATTCAATTTCATGCTCCACGCAGTACCGTCCTTTTTACTATTTTTTTCTCTCGTCCTTTTAGCATCTTATGATGAAGTTTTTGGTCCTAATATTTCCAAGGATATATTAGTTTCTATCTTTCAAATGATCTGCCGCGAAGACAATGAAAATCAAAAGAACCACACCAGACTTATTCCAAGTATATGTTCTTTTGAAGTTCATCATGACATTCACCATGACGCATTCATAAGAGTTGCCTCTTTGTTGGTTAAATATATTACTAAATGCATCTTCAACTTCTTTTACTGTGATGTAAGACCTGTTGAGGTATATCGTACGCATATACTGAAGTGTTTTGTTTTGTAATTGACTCATCTTCATATGATTGGGTTGAATACATATTTTATATTGTAGTGCTGGTATAAAGCTTTTTCTTATTTGTATAAGTTCATTTGGTAAAGCATATGTAGCTTTGTCAACGGCGGATAACTGCCTTTTTTACCGACTTTGAATTATTTTATGTTACATGTTCTTTCGGCTGCAGATTGAAGTTAATGAGAACTGCGTTGATTTGGGATTCTCATCCTTTTGCATCATCCTGTGTTCTTGGTCTTTCGAAACTCAATAATTCATCAATAATTCTTTTGACACTTTTGCATTTTCTTAGATTGAATTTTATCAGTAAATGGGTGAAAAAAGAATTTTCACTTACTTAGTAAATAGCAGCCTAACACATTTTCCTTTTAAACTTACAACCCTACGTTGAGGTGCATTGCAACGTTTCCTAAAACACAACTCAACTTTTTTACTATTATTATTATTCCGCTCTCCAATGACAGAAAATCCAGTCCAAAGGTTTTGTTTTCTTTTTTCAGATTCTTCTGTTTATTACAATCCATATTTTGTGGTTCATGCCTAATTTGAAAAGGTAGGAGAATGTAATTATGATGGTTTTGGATTGTTGCTTGGTAAGATGATGGAGGAATTATTATTCAGGAAAAATGGTAGAAATGATGACAGAAATATATGCGAATTTATATCAAAGTGGAAATGGTGATAAATGAATTATTGCAATGCCATAGACCATAGTGAATATTGGAATTAAAATCCATGAGGACATGTTGAAATCTCATGCTCCAATGAACCTATATAACTAGGGGTGGTCCTACAACCATGAATTAAGACCAAAGTGTTGATCCACGTTATTAAGCATGGGAAGATATGGTTGGTTTTCTTATTACTGGTAGCAGTTGTGTGACAATAATCATAGCAGATATGAGTATAATTGGGAAGGATCGTTGGTCAAGTGCAATAAAGTGAGTAATGAATATAGCAACATGGTGTACGTAATGAGAATTTACTGTCATTTAACTCACGCACAGTAAGAAGCTATAGCAAATGGTGAAATGGGGTATGTCAGAGTCTGTAAGGAAGAAAAAAAACAACGTATCCATTGCTTGAAGCTAAAGTTAGCATTTTTCCTGACATAAAAAAGGACACATGGCAAGACATGAATGAAGCCTCTTTCTAGCAAAAATGGCATCGAGTTGAGGCTATTGATGTTGTCTTACATGTTAATATTCTGTCTTTAAAACATTAGTTAAAAGTCTGGCCGACAAGCACCAACTCGTTGAACTGGAGTACAACATTTCTCATTCCTCGCTACACTCATCGTTTTGATATTGGTTCACACAGTCAGACACTTTCTCTTCAAAGTAGTTACACATTTTGTTTTCTTCATTTGTGGTCCTATCTTACGACAGAAATATTTCATCTTAATTACTGTTACTATATTTCTTGTATTTAGGTGTATTTACAAGTAAAATCCCAATATACACCTACCAGACGAGTTTTGAAATTAAATCAGATCTAGAAAATAGAATTTTATTTTGTTTAAACTTACTTTAATGTTGTTAACATAAAGCAATTTTCTGTGATATAAAAAAGTTGGAAGAGGGCCCTGTTTAGTTTATTCAAACCTCGAGTGGTACGTGTAATTTACTCTTGATTGTTTTGTACCTCAAAATGTACCAGAAAAAAAAAAGTTAACGTTTACCAAAAACTGACCAACAATATTTTAAAATTTTAAAAGACAAAGTAGCTAATGAAGTTAATATTTGACTCAAACAGCTTTTTTGTTTGGCACTCTTTTTCCAGGATTTACTTTATTTTTTCCGTTAAATTCGGTTTTTCTTTTTTCAGATTTCAGCACAAAAAAATTTATTCTTTTTTTCCCTTTAACAACCTTTTGAAGTTTTCTATTGAAAATGCGACTTTGAAACTTAGGAGTCTATTTTATTTGTGCTACTAATGCAATTGAATGTGCGAATTCTCTGAAAGGTGAAAGTGGAATCCAAAGTGAAAAGGTTAAGAGTCTCGTTTATGAAAAATAAAACATGTTGAATTCTTCAATCCACAAAAGTTGAAAAAGTAATATATTGCGAAAAAAAGGTTTAGAATTAAGCCACCTTTTCTTTCGCCAAACACTGCACTCAAGTTCTCTTCTCACTTCTGTTTCCCTCTCAAAGTGAATATGAATAAGAATCCAACTCCCACGTAATACTGTAATATACCAAATAGATGTTTTAAAGAATTCCATCCAAGGTTCATTAGGTTATTCATAAAACAGTTCAAATAAAATCTATTAAAAATAAATATTCATAGTAAGAATAATAACTTAAATTATTTTTTTATTTAACATAAATATGTAACACTAAAATAAAAATTGATGTTCACTACACTTTCATGATTTCTATTACAAGTTGAAAACTTTATTCTAATAATAGTAATTTCCCAATTGGAGAAGGGAATATTTTCCCATTTAAAGAAGAAGAATTTTTAGGATAAGTATGAGTATTCATAGTATTTGCTATTTAAATTCAACTCTACGGTGGATTTGAGGGAGAGTAATTGAAGGGATTTGAGAGGATTTGAAAATAAATTTTTTTGTTGATTATTTGAGTGAATTTGGAGGTAAATGAGATTGGATTTGGAAGTAAATTTTTTTAATCTGTCACGTCAATCAAATCCTACACTAATTCTCACAAACTTTACTTCCCTACTAAGTATCATCAAAGGACTTTTCTGCTTCTCACTTTTTCTTTATAAAATAGCATTCTGAAATTCCTTGTATTTACAACATTCTTTTACCTTTTTTTTCTTTCTAAATCTCGCCTGTTGGAACCATTGAACCAGTTTAAAGTTAAAACCAATCTAAAAACCAGTTCTTAGTGGATAAATAAAAAATAATTTTTCAAAAACAATAATTAAAAAATCGGTAATATATATTTTAAAAAAATACTTAGACATAAGCCTAAGTATTATGGCATATTTGATTTAGTTTTCTATGTATACTTTATTTTTTTTAAGACTGTATACTTTAAGTATAAAATATGATACTTTAGGTTTTAGCATTACTATATTTTATTTCTCCAATATTATTTAATTATTATTATTATCAATTTCACTACGATTGAAATATTAACTTTGAATTAGTTTTTCTGAGTCTAATCACAGAAAATCCGTATATCGGGATGGTCCTTTGTTGTTTCTATTGGGCTTGATGTTGGCCCAACATCTATGGGTTTTGATGGTTTAGACAAAAGCCCGTGGCGTAGGATCGTTAAACTTGGACCTTGTTTTCATGCCACTGGATCACACAATCAGAGGGTCTCTCATTATTTCAAGTGAGCCGTGCTTTCTTCATGCATCTTCATGGAAATGTTACAAAAGTTTAAATTTTCATACTTTAGATTTTTGGATTATAGAATTTGTAAGAATATTCTTCATTATATAATTCAAAATATATTTTTCATCTGAAAATATATTATATATTATGTAATTTTGATAACGTAATTTCAAATTAAGAAAAATATTCTAGATTTTCAAATCATATAATCTGTAATGTATTGTCAAATTGTATAACCGAAAAGACTATACTTCATAAATTCTACCTTTTAGAATAACTTTTAGATTATGTAATTTATAAACGTATTTCTAATTGTAAAATTTAATATACATTTTTAAACTATGCAATCTAAAAGTAAATTCCAAATTGTATATTTTTTAATATATTTCTATATTGTGAAATTTAAAATACCTTTTCTAAATTGAAAAATTTTCAAATTACATCATTAAAAATATTTTTTACCTATGCACAATTTGAACCTTTACTTTTTTCAAACTTAAGAGTGTGCACAAAGAAAGCACGTCAGTACTCGAAGGAATTGCCTAATTCAAGTGAGCTATATGATTCTTTGGACCAGTTTTCTTGAAAGCCCATGTGCCTCATCCTAAGCCCAAAACTTTATTAAAGCGTTTGATTTCCAACGCATTTTTGAGTGTTTCATCCTACACCTCCAACATCTCATCCTGCACCTCCAAAAATTCCATTTTTAACCTTCTGACATATGCACCTCCAACTTTTCAAAAATTTTATTTTTTAATAAATATATTTTTATTTTCTTCTCTCTCTTATTAAAGACACTTTAATAAATACATTTTTATTTTTTTCTCTTTCTTATTAAAGTTCCTCTCCACCATTTTAATTATAATCTAATTTAATTTAAAATTTAAATATTATTTAATATAATTTTATATTTTAATAATTATTAAAATATGATTTATATCATAATAATAGTTATATTAAATATATAAAAATCAAATAACTAAAATAAAAATAATAATGATAAAAATAAAAAATAAAATAATAATAACAATAATATAATATTTGCTTTAATATATTCAAATATATTAAATTATATTAAAATATTACAATAAATTAAAGAGTTATTAAATTTTAAATAAAAACAAAATTTTTAAAAACTTATTTATTAGATAGTTTTTTATTGAAAATATAATATATATTTTTATAATAGTTTTATTAAAATTACTAAAAGTAATAATAATAAAAATAATAATAATAATAATAATATTTAAAATGACATTTAATATATTTAAATATGTTAAATTATATTAAATTATTAAATTAAATTAAATAATTATTAAAATTAAATAAAAAACAAAATTTTGAAAACTTCGGATACCCATATCCGATTCATATGTTATCGGATTTCTATATCCGATTAACAAATTTTAAATTTATTTTCTATTTAAACTTTAATAATTATTTAATTAAATTAACATTTTAATATAATATAATATATTTAAATATCTTTTATGTGATTTTCAATACTATTTTTATTTTCATTATTATTAACTTTATTTTAGTTATTTTATTTTACTTTTTTAATAAAATTATTATAAAATATAAATAATATTTTAATAATATTAAATTAGAAAAATATAATAAATAATATTATTATTTTTAATTAAATTAAATATTTAGTAAATTTAAAAAAAAACTATTAACATATTTTACGGTATCCAATAAATAAGTTTTTGAAAATTTTTGTTTTTATTCAAAATTTAATAACTGTTTAATTTATTGTAATATTTTAATATAATTTAATATATTTAAATATATTAAAGCAAATTTTATATTATTGTTATTATTATTTTATTTTTTATTTTTATCATTATTACTTTTATTTTAGTTATTTGATTTTTATATATTTAATATAACTATTATTATGATATAAATCATATTTTAATAATTATTAAAATATAAAATTATATTAAATAATATTTAAATTTTAAATTAAATTAGATTATTATTAAAATGGTGCAGAGAAACTTTAATAAGAAAGAGAAAAAAATAAAAATGTATTTATTAAAGTGTCTTTAATAAGAGAGAGAAGAAAATAAAAATATATTTATTAAAAAATAAAATTTTTGAAAAGTTGGAGGTACATATGTCAGAAGGTTAAAAATGAAATTTTTAGAGGTGCAGGATGAGACGTTAGAGGTGTAGGATGAAACACTCCGCATTTTTTTCATCTTCGTATTCTCGTCTTTCCCAGTCCCAAAATTTCAAGCTTTCTATACAGATCGCAAGTTTTATTCTATGTTATTTATTAAAACCTGTGAAAACTGAGCTGTGTTTAATTTCTTTATGATAACAAAAATTAATAACATTATTATTATTATTATTATAAAATTAATTTTAAATATGTTTTACAATTTTGTGATAAGTAAATTGTAGGTTTTTCTAGATAATTTTTTTAATTATAAATAGTTATTTTAGTTTTAAAAAACAGTTAAATTTAAAAACACTATTAAATTTAAAAAATATCATTTAAAAGATAAAATTAATAAATTAAATATTTTGATTTAAAAATATATTTAAAGAATAAAAATTGGAAAAAATATATACTAAAAGAAGAGCTCTTATATAATAGTATAGATAAAAAAAATCAGAAACAAATAATTCGTTCAATATCGTGTTTTACATAAGTTGTTTCGATCCTTTTTAGAAAAAGAAACTTTTAGATATTATTTATGGGTCTTAGGAGGAGGTTTACTAAGACACGTTGTAAATGAGATGAATTCAATATAATTGATATTACTTTCGAGTCAAAATATTAACATTTTTTTAATATGTTTTTTTTTATGTTTTTTTTAAAAGGCGGTTGTTGTCAAGAGCTAATTTTTTTTAGTTTGTTAAACATAAATGTTAAACTCACGCCTAAATGTCTAAATAGTAAAATTTTATGATTAACATTAAAATAAAAAATCATTAATTAATTAATTACAATTGACTATGCGCTTAATATACGAATTTTCCAATTAAATATAGATGTTTTATTTCTATTTTCGAAAACTACATCACATAGATTTTGATTACGTCACAGAATATTCACCAATAAAATTTACTGCTTTCAGTAGGTCCAAATTAAAACAAAAGAATAGACTTTTTTGACGTCTTGATGACAAATATTTTTTACATTTTTATTAAATATTTATAATTTAGAAAGTTAAAATTAAAATAAAAATTTTAGAAATGAGAACTAACATCAATTAAATTTTTTAAAAAATATTAAGCTTAAATTGAAAAATCGAAAATAAAAACTAAATTAATATCTAAACTTTTTTTTTCTCTGATTGTGTGAACCGAATAAAGCAGAAGGCTTGGGTGTGGTGATGACTATTCCCTCCCTAGCTTTCGGCATTTCCCCAAGAGTGGGAAAAATAAAATAATTAAAGAAAAGAAAAGAATTGAAAGAATTAAAGAAATGGGTCTATTTTCACTGTGGAGTTGGATGCTGAATTATCTTCTTCCACACCCTTTTCAATCTTCCATCTATTTGAAGTGACAATCACTCATTTGTTCCCCCTTTTATAATCACTATTCTCATTCTCTTCTTTTCTCACAAGCTCCCAGAAACAAAAAAACACATAAATTCATGTATTTCTCTTTAATTACAGATCAAATGCTAAAATCAATTACAAAATTTTATTTACCCTTCCAGTTTCAACCCAGAACATGAGTAAAAAATAGCTATAATTCATTCTAAATTTGAAAATGTTGTACTGTCAATTTTGCATATTATTCATATAATTCTTCAATCACAAGTTTCGACATTTCCAACCAACGGTGGTTTGCATTATGCTAAAGATAGAGGGTCATTTTATGTTTGTTATTCTTAAAAAAGCATCAGGTCCTCTTCACCTAGTGCTCGATACTTTACTGATGAATCTTCCCATTCTTTACATTTCAAGCAAATATTTTGGTGAAAGGTTACCGACAAAAGATAAAATGTCAATTTTTGGTGCATCATCATTGTTTTCCATGTTAAAAGAATTTTTTAATTTTCACTTTTCAGCATAAACCTATAACCATTTAATCTTGTTCTAAAGTCTGTTTTGCAGAAAATGGAAACTGTCTGCACTTATCAATCATGCTAAACATAGTCGTTCCAAAGCCTACAATGATAGATGTATGGAAAGTTTTAAAGATGAATCTTTCTATATTTAATGTTCGTGATCCAAGTTTATCGATATTTAATAATAATGGTAACATCACTTTCTACTCACATTCATGTAAACTAAATTCTCACCACTTTATTTTTTCTGGAGGGGGATAAGGTTATCCCACTTGGTTTTGGTATGCTTGAAAAGTTTATGCAAGTACCTTTTATAGCATGAATAATTCATTATTATTATATTATATTGAATAAGACAACCTAAACTACTTTTTCATTTTTGAGGGAACACGTAAGATGGAGTACAGAAAATGGATTATAACGGGTGATTTGAAACGTTTATCTTGAACAGGAAAAAAAAAAGGTTAACAAACCAAAGTACTCCCTGGTAATGAATGAATTGACACTTAAAAAAGAAAAAGAAGTTCAACAGAGTTAAGGAAACAAAAATAATCAACATCAAGGAACAGATATATAACGGCGAGACCATAAACGAAAAAGGGTGAGTGATCTTAGGTGGTTTACCTGGCTCGTAGATGATTTTCATGTGGTTAAATTTGGCAGGCAGTGATTTTGTTTCCATGTGTTTCACCTTAAATTTGGAGTTGGTGTGTTGGAATTGAACTAGGAAATGGAAAAGAAATCACAACTGAAAAAACTAAACATGTTATGATAGAGGGCACAAAACAATACAGAAAACAAGTTGATTTAATGGTTTTTGGCTGCACTCATGCTATACAGCCAAACCAGTTCATTTCAAAGTACTCATTTTGATCCCATCAATTTGCTTCTTGCGACCATACCTCTTTGGTTTACCTCTCTCTCTCTCTCTCTCTCTCTCTGTCTGCAAAAGCATGATTTAAAAAATTTATGGAATGGATTATTTCCTTCCTTCAATCAATCAAAATATTCCATCTTTATTCATGAACTATCATGTCTGACTTGAAAACTACCAACACATCGCACCCATTGTCTGAATGAATCAATTATTTGGACCTACTTTTGCACTCCCAGTTTGAATGAATGGTATAAATGAGAAATTGAATATGAATACTGCCTAGAAAAACCAAAATGGCAAATGAATTTTCTTTTGTAAAAAAGCAAATGGAAAATGAAATGAGAAGACAGCAATGGCCCATGCAGGTCCCAAACCTGCTACTACTACCTTCTTGTTACTGGCACGGTGATCAATCCAGCCGAGCTAATAGGCGATGACACGTAATTGCTCACAAAATAGACCATTGGGAAAGAGATATTAATGCTGTATATATACAAATTTTTAAACAAAATATCGCTTTTTTTTTTCTAAATAGAATTATGATTATGTTAATTTAAAATATTAAAATTCCAAGAGAGGAAATAGAAATAGGCACACAAAGGACCACATATTTATGAGCGCAAAGGATAGAGGATAGAGTATAGAGTTTAGAGTAACACAGGAAGAAAGTGAGAGGCATGAAGGGTTATGAGCCCCGTTCAAGCTCTTCATGTGCAGCTTGCAAGTTATTGAAGAGAAGATGCGTACCCAATTGTATTTTTGCACCTTACTTTAGGTCTGATGAGTGCAAGAAGTTTGCCAAGGTGCACAAGGTTTTTGGAGCCAGCAATGTCAGCAAGATCTTGATCGAAGTGTCGGAAGAGCAGAGAGAGGACACCGTCAATTCTCTCGCGTATGAGGCCGAGGCAAGGCTCAGAGACCCCGTTTATGGATGCATTGGTGCCATAGCTCTGTTGCAGAGGAAGATGGTCGAGCTTCAACATGATCTCGCCATTGCTAAGGACCGTCTTGCACGATGTCACGCTGCTGCTACTGTTCTCCCTTCTCCTGATATCTTGCATGCCCATGTTAGCCTCCCTCCATTCCCTGACTTTTGCACTTCCTCCAATGATTTCAATGATATCTTCTGCCACAGTTCGTCATCTCAATTATTCAGCCGCCACGAAACGGTCGATGATTTCAACCAAATCCCATATATATTTTAATCTTATGTATGCATGTTATGGTCCCCTTTTCCATGTAATTGTTGTTATCAGTCTTTCTAATCAATCATGAGCAGCTACGGTCTGATGTATGTGCTAATGAATAAGAACTCCAGGAGAATGAATAGGGCTGAATTGAAAACTCTCAACCAAAATGTATTATTGCTTTGTGTTGTTGATTTGCTAAATTTCACGGTTTCTACGCTGCTATGGCAGCTAGCAACTGCTGGAAAATGATGGGTATCTTGGCCTTTTTAGGTTCACTTTTGTAACAGCATATCAGTAATAGGATTTTCGTTGTTCCTGCTTTCCAACTTTTCAAAGTGACCATAAATTTTACCTCAAAAACTCCTGTTCTCATCAATCTATTTTCTACCAATTCCGATTATTTCAGACAACTTTTGTTTGGTTGGTAATAGTAAGACACGATTTTCCAGGCTTTGAGTTGAGAGGCATACAAATAAAATAAATTAGAAAAAAAAAAAGAAAGTCTCTTGCAAGTGTGAACTCAGATCACCACCTTCTAGTCTGGATGAAACGGTGATAGAGACCAGAGCAGCCAGAGCATTGATTGGCATTACCTACAGTAACGAGACACAGAATTGAGCACAAGGAAAGCAACACTACCAATTGATTCTTGCTTATCTTCGAACACTTGGTGGCCAATACAGTGGGTCCAACTGTACTGTTTGAATGCAGCATGGAGCTCCCATTATGATTTTCCCCAAGGTCACAAACCCCACAAGTGGCCCTCCAGTTTATCATAATGGGAATCCAAAGAGTAACTCCAAGACCGAAAGTTTTAGTTTCTTTGAGGGATGTACATTTCTGATAGTAACAGGATATGCCTCAAGAAAATGCCTACCATTCAAACTACATCAATTATCTATTACATTACACCCAATCACTTGCGCCACATACTTCCAAACGCACCGCAAAGCAACTTTCTACTGCCCTCATTAATTCATATCACATCTCATGTTTGGTTAACAATTTCGGAATAAATATACGATCATTCTCGAACACACCAACACGTATCATGCTCTGCTAATCTCAGCTCTTGTGACTTACAAAGACCGTAACATGTGCCCTTGTTGCTTTTCATGTGAATTCTCAAAAACTTGTTTCATGATGTGAATCTAGTTGGTTTAAAGCTCTATCCAGTGGGTCTCACTCTCACATCACATGAAATTAAATTCACCCAATGATCAAATGTGTTAATGGTACAAAAATATAAATATGGATATATTGTACACCCACAACGGTTTCAAAATCTACGAATTTCAAACAAATCTATCAATGATCAATCTGTCCGGGAGGAAATTCATTTCAGCGTGGGATCCGAGTATGGCCTTCACACAGATTAAACATGCCTCAAACCACATCGTCATCCTGTCACTGCTACAGTAGTTCACCCATCAGCTCTCAGATTATGCCTTTTACCCTATTTCAACAAAAGCAAAGCACAAATCTATGAGAAAGAAATTGAAAAGTGAATTAATTTTAGATTTTAATCATGATCTACAGCAATTCAACACACATCTCTCTCTCTCTCTCTCTCTCTCTCTCTCTCTCTATATATATATATATATATAATTATAAACTCGTGGTTGAACTAAAAGCTTGCCATATAACAGTTTGTTCGTACATTATTATAAATGCTGAAGGACAGGGTACACGAGTGAATGCAATTCTGATGAATGATTAGGTTGAAGTCTGATCTGACGGTAAGATATATATATTTACATTCATTTAATATATATTATAAAGGTAAAATTGTTATAAAAAAAAGTAAATTTTATATATTTAGGAAAAAAAATTAAAGACAAATAAAGATAGTGTTAAAATAAAGGTGAAAGATATAATTTGAAATGGAATCAAAAGTGAGAAACACAGTAAAAAAATTGATAAAAGGGAGTTGAATAATGAAAAGGAAGAAAAGTCGGAAACAGTGATTTTTCCTTGAAACGAAGCAGACCAAATCCCAAAAAGAAAAAAAATAAAGGCAGAAGATCATGCAGAACCCTGATATCATGGATAGCACCATTATATACTGGCTTGCTCAGCAAAAACACTTCCAATGTACTGCGCCGTTATATTGTACATGGGCCTGTAGTAAAAAATAGTGCTGACAAGACATTGCACAGTAAATACAATGTTGTGTCAACATACAGTGCCATTCCAAAGGTCACCACCATCACATTTCCACATTGCCACCGCATACTTAAATGCACATAAAAAACAGGACCATGTTTGGATTATATCGGTTGAAATTCGTTGTTTTTACAAACAAATGCTGATTTTGCAAAAACCAACTTATAAACCTAGCAAAAATTAGCTCAATCGAATCTGCTAATAGCTCCTTTGCAATGGATGAAAGAAAATAATAATTAATTAATTAATTAATTAATTAACCGGTAGGGTTATCCATTTTTTTTCCGCCAGTAACAAAGTAATATAGAATAAAAAAACAATATAACCCTTCTCCTTGTATTGTGCTGCAAAAATATCCTTATCATAACATTAAATATCAATTTCACTCAAAGACTAGACTTTGCATTACAGTTTATATCTATTATTCCCAGTAGCACATCTAGAAGTGAAGTGGATCCTACATATATCTATTCTGATATTGCAAAGATCCGTATTCTCTTACATCCCTCAAAATGATATGTTACATTAATTGTCCGTGGTTTTCGTTTAGACTTTTCCAAATGATAACTTCTATCGATAAAATAAAAATGTACTTGGTGATCCCACACCAAACAAACCATAATGACATACCAATATTTACTATCTAAATCTTTTGCTAAAAAAATGTACGAATATATATTGTATCTATAATCTTTGGTAAATTTCAGATAAAATATAGTTATAAATCAATCAGTTTGTCATAATTTAATTTATTTAACGAGTTATCATTGAATTCGATGGCTACCAAGCAAACTAATCGATATATATCAAATCAAGTGCATTATTTTTTATGTTCATCAATTTAAGAGTAAATTATAATTACACACAATTTGATTGTAATTAAATTGATGTTAATAAAAAAATCATTCAAAAATCTATAAATAATAATTTGAGGTAAAGAGACAGGTCATATTCATTTACTACTACATTAAAAATTCATGATCAAAAGTATAACCAACTTCGACAACACAATATCTTTTGAAAGTATCTTCAAACCATTCAGACAAATGATTCGATACAAACATTTGGATTTATTGACAATCTTTAGACTTCAAACGACATAACACCACGAGGATCGTTGCCTTCGATCCCATATCCAATATGATGGAGATTTCCATCTTGCCAAAATAAAGATATATGCTTTAGGGTGGTTTTAAAAACTCAATAAAACTTCTAAATAATTAATGAACTAGAAAAATGAAAAAAAAACTTCCAAAAACAAAACCCCCAATTTTTCTTTCACTTCAATTTAAATTGGTAACTTTTCTTATTTTTTTCTTATCCAATCAAACACAATAATAAAAAATCGTTTTTTTTGCTCAAAAACACTCTGGAATAAGTTGTTTTTACCGTAAGTTGTTTTTTTGTGCTTGTTTAAAAAAATGAAACACGCACTGCAACCAAATAGCAAGACGAGTTTCACTGAAATCAACTGAGTAGTTGCGAAAACTCAGACATGTAGAGAAATTAAATATAAGAATAAAGGGTGACAAGTACACTCCAATGACTTCTCATCTTCATGAATGTTCGAGAATAAAGCCCGAATGTATCATCCAGGCTGAAACGGGCTAACGTTTCAACACACATTTTCTTAAGGTGAAGTCATTTAAAATTTGCTTGATGCACCTCCTCAAATTTCAACTTGCACCAATCAAATAGGTAAAATATCACAAGTAACCTAATGGATTTCAATCTAAACTTAATTATTTTATCCTCATCTTCTTCACTGGACACTGCAGCTGCATGTGTGTTCTCCCATTCACTCACCCTCACAAATTGTTCTACACTCTCAAATCAACATTCATGAAATTCTATTCTCTCCCAAGAGCAAGATCCAAATTCAAGGGAAAGAGTAATAGATACCCAAAAAGAATTGCAGATGCAGAGAGATAAGAAAGTATAGAGATAATAGGTTAAAACCTTAAGTTTGTTTATCTTTCTTAATTTAAGCGTTATCGTCCTTATTTATACGTTGACTACTCAATCCTTTTCTAATATAGTGATTAGTTTAAGATCTCCGTTTCTTATCCTCTAAATTCATATTAGATGAAGTCTCCATCACACATTAAATTTATATATCATCTTAATTGTTAATGAATGATTTGTTCATTAAATCAGCATAATTATGCGAACTCACTTTTTAAAGGACTGTATAAATCTAATATTCATATCGAAAACATCTCATCTCTAATTTGATTGAATACAAATAATAATAAAAAAAAAACAATTCCCTAACTTTAATCCTTGGATTATAAAGCTAAATGTAAGTTGGAAACGAACATATTGTCACAACACTCGCTACACATTTTCAAAGTACATAAAAATATACAGTTTTTTTACAGAGGTGTTTAAATAGAAAATTGTATTATGACTTATTCTAAATAGTATAGTAATCAAAGAGGTGTCTCTTTATTTTCTTCTGTATCAAAGGAAAATAAACATCAAGAATTTAATATATTATATTCCCCATTTTTGTGTTTGCCTATTATCTGTAAAATTCAATAACGGTGTTTGTTCTTATGATGAAAAATGGATTCTTTTTAGGATCTTAATTTGAATGTGTTTGGCTTATTTTTGCAGTAAATAAAATTATCTAGAAACAGTATTATTTAAACATAACTATAACTATATTTTTCACGTAATTATTCTTAAAGAAAGGTAGAAATATATTTTCCATTTTTTTAAAAATTATTATAGAAGAACGTCACACAATTCTCGTTAAATTATTGAATATGATATAATCAAAGTGTATAGCGAAAATCAAACACCTTTATATTTTAGTCCTTACGTGTACATGCTAAGTTATTGTTGTAAAAAATGTTTTGATACATATCTAAATGTGCTAGAAATAAAGAGAATGGTAAGAGGAAAATGTAGTTTTAAACGTCATTTTCATGGTAAAACAATAACGCATTAATTTTCTTAATCTTTTAATAAATAGCAATGAGAGTTAGAAGAAAGAGGTTAAAAGAAATGTGAGGCATAAATAAGTAGAGGAATTTGAGATGGTGAGAAGAGGCTAAACCTAATTGGTGATGTTCGTTAGATCACTCTCTAAAGAAAAGGAAAAGGTTGAGAAGTGATATTGTGAGTCAGGAATGAGAGAAAGAACCGTGAAGAAACCGACACTGGATATTGTGGGGCTTACCACAATTTTTGTTTTGGGTCGTTGTGTTGGTCGGTTTAGTTGTTTTTCGAGTCATTGCCAAATGTGCCACCAATGCCATGTCTCTCCCACATCCGTTGCAAACCTGCTTTTTTTTATTTTCCGTGTCCTTATCAATTTTTTTGGGATAGCTAAGTTGGCCTAAATTTCGTTGAATTTGGGCTTCAAATGGGCCCTTTTCTGTGTTGGAAAGTTTTGCTCAGTCATACCCAACCTTGACATTCTCTTAAAAACTACCCAAAAAAAGAGTCTTTGCTGACCAAAACGAAAACAAAGGAAAAAATAATAACACCTGGCTTGTCCTCGTCGTCACACTCATTCGCGGGAAGCTTCGTGCGACCAAACATCACCTTTGATATTTGTTTCATGTGTTTCCATCAACGCATTAACACTTAGAAAGTGATTCTGATTTATATTACAAGACAGAAATACAAGACAATAAATTAACATGTCCTTGTGAAGCTCCTGCATCTATTTCTTTCTTTCCTATATGAAAGGCTTAATAAAATAGCAGTGATAATTATTCAGGTCTCCTCATCAAGTTTTGGACCTAGTTATAAACCTTTATTTCTGTATTATGGTATCTTCTATATTTTGAAAAAGAAAAAATTGATTGAGAATGTAAAAGATATAAAATTTATATTTATTTATATATTTTAAACTAGTCTTATTTTTTAATATATCATCTTTACATGCGACATTTAGACTCTGATTATGATATCATGTTAAGAATTGAATTTTAAATTTAACTCAATTTTATAAAATCGGTTTGTAAAATAATATTTGTAACTACTTGTATATTTTAAATTGACCTTATTATTAGTCGACAACTTGATATGGAATTAGTGTGAACTTATTGATCCCTAACCTTCACATCAATTAGCTATTGTTGAAATTTTATTCTCAAAGAGACACCAAAACCAAAAACATCACAAATATCAATAAGCGACCAAAATAAGATTATGAACTTCACCACACTAACCAAAAACCATAAGTGTGGAAGAAAAGAGATATAATAGTCCTTCTTCACTCCTTTTCTTTTGTCACATCTCTACTCTTTATTTATCAGTATTTCTATGATTTCACAAGGTATGTATAATAGTTTATTGTTGATAAAAGATCATTAGACCAACAAACTACTAAACCTCCAAAGCAACAATTATTTTTCCCGAGCTAAGAGAATAAGCTGGAAAAAAAAAGTAATTACAAAGTATTATATAAATAATCAAATCGAAAAATGTGAAAATTAGGTAGCATTGGTGTAAAGACTTAGAAAATGAAAAAAGTGACGGTGTTTTAAAAATAGTGAGACTCAACTGTTTTAATATTGAAATACTTTAGTACAAATATTTTTGTTATTAATGAGTTTCATTATTTTCAAATACATTATATCACTAGAAATCACTTTTCTAGAGTTTTTTGACTTATCTCTAAAAGTTTTCCCCCTCTACTTATCTGATCGAACAACCAAGACCGTGGATTGATCATTGGGGCGAGCTCTTCAATTTGGACAAATTAGTTTCTTTGTTCGTGTAAATTGAGTTTCAACTATTTTCTTGTTTCTTTTTTCTGTTATCTATTATGTGTGAGTTTTCTTTCATCTGTATGCGTCTTTTTAGTAATCTATATGAGTCTTTGTTGATTAATGGTTTTAATTGTATGTCTTGATCGTGTTTGTGTTTTTTTTTTTGTAGATAGCACATCCAATGAGCTTGAAAGGGTTTTGAGTTTCTTTTGAGCAAATTTGTATCTTTTTCAAGGAAGGAAAACTAATTGTTTTATTTTTAAGCTGTAGATGTCATGAAAATTATATTTTCCATGATTGGGTGATATAATGGTGTTTGATGTGCTGAAATTTACAGTGGATGTTTGTATGTTGTTTACATTGATTGAATTAGTGTTGAATTGAGGAACTTAGGATCTGATCAAATAAGAAAGTTGGTATGTGCCCTGAACTAAAAGTTGTTTTGACCAAAGTATAAAGTAGCGAATAACAATTTGACCATTTGAACAAGCTCCCTTTTCCCCAAACCATATTTTTAAATGTGCTAATATTTGATACAACGCTTAACGATGGCAAATTGGCGTCAAGAACCGGTTCTTTATTCAGATCTAAGAGCATTTTAGCTTTAAGCCGTTAAGCGAAAATCTTGTACTGCTAAACACTTATAAATGTGAATGCTTTGACTCTGAGCGATAACAAGGCATCTTGAGCCCCATGTTTCATTGCAAATCTTGAGCATTTTTGTTCCAAGAAGTTGAACGACACGAGTGTGTTGCTAAGCGTGACTTTTTGTAATAAGTGTCATTGAGTGTCACCTTTTACAAAAGGTTTGGCGTTGAGCGTCAAGACTGTCGCTGGGCATCACTTTTGAACGTCAATATACATGTTTGAAATTTCTTATTCCATAGTTGTTTGTATATAATTTGCAATGCATTATATGCATGTCTATGAGTTTATGGTGGGTATTCATATATGTTATTGTGATGATGATGAGTTTGTTATTGTTTATGATCATGGTATATGTGTTTGGCGTAATTTCATGAATTTCTTAGGGAAATTCTATGGTGGTGTGTCATTAGTGTATGCATTGATGTGGGAGTACAAACGATAAAGGTTATTTTGTCGCTCTAATAATCATTCAAGCTCATGTATAATATAATGAGGTATGTAGTGAGAAGTGCATGATGTCTAGTCTATAGGTTTTACCTTGGTCTAGATATTAATGGACTAAGCTTATGTGTGGTAGAGTGAAACACATTATAGCAATGATTATGAAGAGCAGTAGAGACCATCACAGGTGTACCATCTCTCGAGATTTCACATCAATGCTTTATCTGAATATTTGAGTCTAAAATGTGTCATTATATGTGAGGATTGTTTAATGAATAAGTGATGTATGATGATTACTTCTATATTTTTTATAAAAACTTTGTTGTACATTAACTTACCTTTTCTTATGTGTTATTTTATTTGTGTTGTTTGTTTTTCTTTTACAATAATTATTTTTACTAATGTAAGCAAATGAGGAAATAGGAATTGATATATCTTAGAAAAGATATGTATTATTGTCCTTTTTTGGTTTTTCTTTCCTTCCTTAACTTCTTAAGAAAAACTATGATTATATCTTTGAAATAAATGTCATAACAATTTTTTATACTGTTTTTTTTTTCAAATTTTACTAATGAATGTTTTATTTTATTAATTTTATATTCCTAAAATAGGATTATACACGAAAATTTATTATGTGAATGAAATCAATTGATGGTGATAAAAAAATCCTAACTATATTAAGTCGAAAATAGAAAATGATTTTAGAGAACGAAAGTTGAGCGAACGCGAAAATAATTTTTGGAAAATTTGTGTGAACATAATCTTTTGAAGAAACTAAGGGTAAAATGAGATCGTTTCTAATTTTTTAAAAACGATTAAATATAAATACCGGAATACCACCAATATTCTTTAGATGTTGTAATGCCAGCTTTGACCTGGAAGCAATAATGCCAGTGACTGTTCATGAAGAAGCGCTAATAGCAGTGCTCTTAAAGAAGTTCTGAAATAGGTGGTAATGGCAGTGTTCTGAAAGAAGCAGTATTGAAAAAGATACATTATACTGTTTTATTTAAAGATAAAGCTAATCTAAATACAATTAATTTAAAATATAACTAAGTTTAAAATAAAAATAATAATAAAATTTGTGGCAATTAAAAAAAAAAGTTATCATAAACGTAATTATTTCTGGCGTTGTATTATATCCGCTAAAAGAATCGCCGATAAAAAATATTATTTTTTGTAGTGTACCTCTTACGAATATGAAATATCTAAATTTATCTTTTACAGTCAATAACAACAAGTCCAGTATGCATCAATATAGACTATCAAATACATAAAGTTATTCTTTAACAATATTATTTTTATAAGAAACAACAGTATTATTTTTAAAATGTGAGTTTAGACTTTAAATTTTTAATTTTTGTTGATTTTATTGAAATCAAACACAGAAACCTTTGATTTGTCTTGAAAGAAATTCCGTGGAAGAAAGAAGGCAGTATACAAAGGAGACACTATCGTATCCAGTGTGACCACGGTGTCTCCGAGGAAAAAGGACGTGTCGGCGAACTCCCTACCACCCTGCTGCATAATCATCTAATAATATCATAACCTTGATGTTTACTAACCGTAATCCATAACTTTACCTTTCTTCTTCTTCTTCTTCTTTTCCTTCTATTAGCTTCCCTTTTTCTTTTTTATATAAAATTAAATTCAGAACGAATCTTAATTATAAAGCAAACTAACACTTTCATCCACGCGCCGACTTTGGGAGTACACTTATCACCTAACTTAACCCTATATATACCCTTGGCCACTCGTGTCAGCTCTCACTTCGTAATCGTCAGTGATACTAACTACTACAGCTGCGAACAGTGTCACATGATACTGTTAGTTCTGATGCCCCACCGTCGCAGCCCTCCTCCGCTACCCGCCTCGTTTACTCACTACAATTCCTACACTGTGGAATCAGATCGCGATGGCCAGCCCAGATACCCGACCATTCACTTGGCACTACACAGAAATCGATGACAGAGACCTAGAGATCCGAGGAAGGACTTTGTTCTTCGTCATCGTACTCTTCTCCATTATCCTTCTCGTCACGGTTCTCTTCATATACACGCGCTGGGTTTGTCGCTACCAGGGGCTCCTTCCCACCACAGCGTTTTCCGCCGCTACCCACGCGCCGTCACTCCCGCAGTCTCAGGGACTGGACCCCGCAACCCTCAAGAAACTGCCCATAATCCTTCACCACGCGCCCTCGGATCGCGACGAAAGTTCGTGGGACGAAACGGAGTGTTGCATCTGCCTCGGCGAGTTCAGAGACGGCGAGAAAGTGAAGGTTTTGCCGGCGTGCGACCATTATTTCCATTGTGAATGTGTTGATAGGTGGCTCACTCACCACTCAAGTTGCCCTCTCTGCAGAGCTTCTCTCAAGGTTGAATCTTCTTTCCCAAAGATTTTGATTCAGGAACCACCTCTCAGAATTGATTTTCAGTTCTAGCTTTCTTTCATAGAATCAATCGGGTAAGATTGTTATTCTTGAAAAATAAATCTTGTATTTAAATAATCAGAGCTCAAAATTGAGATCATGATTAAGTTAAAACAGTATTTGTTTTCTTTGCTTAATCTTGTTTTCCAACCTGGAAGAAGAATCAGTTTGTTGTTTGTTTTGCGTCTTGTAAATCGTTGTAAAAAGAAGTCGTGCCAGATGTCTGCTAATTATATGTGGATATATACGATTTTGAATTTTCTTGGAACAATTTCGTACTGCTTGAGTTATTTAGGAGAATATTGTAAGACATTTGCACATGGCGTAGAGGGGGAGAATGTGAGGGTTGTCTGTGATATTGTTAAATTATGGTATGTTCCCACGTTGGATGATAGGCGACTGGGGTTCGGAAAGGTCATATAATTCTCCCCAGCGCCACTTGTTTGACAAAAGTCCTCAGAGACGTTGCTCTTCTGAGTCATCTATGTGGTCCTGCTTATAAGTTTCGATAATTGGATATGGCAAGATTTTTTTTACTTGGTATTGGGACCCCAAAAAGGTCATCCACGATGGGTGCTCTTCTCTTAATCTAAGGAACTTATTGCTCCGCATCTAAGTACAAGCCAATCAACTTCTTTAATCTTTTCTTTTTCTATATTTTGGTGTAAAGTAAGAATGTGGAGTTCCATGTTACGATTAAAGTGTGCAATTTTTTTTATTAAGAAATGCCGTGCATGAATTTTTGAAGTAGTTGAACCATGCTGCGTCGAGTAACTAGTTAAGTTGGAGGATAACTCGTCTCCTTGTCCCTCCTTATCCAATGGTTTCGCGCACCTATTTCTGTTTGAAAGCAATCGAACATGGCATAGGGACAATAATGTTGTGCAAGAAAATTAATCTCCCAACTTGCGTGATGTTCTTAGATAAACCAGCAGCATTCATTGCGGAAACTTGCCTGATATCAGAGATGAAGAGTGCAATTGGTGCATTTAACTTTCATCTTTTTATAAAGCAGTGATTGTATACAAACATTTTTATCATATCATATCATAGTTAAATTAGAAAACTGAAACGGCACATGTGAAGTGAATGATTGATTAGTGACATGACTGTTATGGGGTGGTGGTGCATCTTGTGATAGTTCCGTGAAGCAACTACTAACTAGATTTTTCACCTGATCCACTTGGCGTACTGTTTTCAAAAGAATGGCATCAGAAAAATGAAAAGCTATATTTGACTTGTGCCTCTGTACTTTGGAGTAATGTGTACATCGACTGTAAACCGAAAGTAAGGCATTATCCAATTGAATCTGGAAAAAAGGCAACAGCTTTAATTTTCTTCAAAAAAGTTTTCTTTTCTTTTTAAGATAACAACGCTTCCACGAGAATTATTAAATCCTCTTATTTCTAAGAAGTACGTACTATTTTAGTGAATTCAAGATCACATTGAAATTTACATTAAAATTGTTAAATATATTTTTAATTTTTAGTTTGAATATAAACTTCTTCAACCAGACTTTCTTTCTTATTTAGATAGGGATATTGAGCTGCTAAGAGTGATATGCAGTAAGTATTCGGATTCCATTAGCTAGAAACCCGAAAAACGATTTTGTTTTTATCAGAGTCGATTTGCAATTATGTATCTTGTTTTGGAGGAGGACAAAGGATTTGCACAATTATTTCTCCCTCTTTGTGATGATTTTTTAATATCGAGAAACTTTTAATTCAGTATCACTTTTTTTCACGTGACTTGTGTAAGCAGACTTTACAATTTGCATATCCTGGTTAAACTGAGTTGTTTTATGAAATATATTTTCATATGCATGTATGTACCTTCCACGTCTCTTGTTATTCACTTTAAAAGTTTTAGAAAGAAAATAATAAATAGACATTTGAGACGTGATAAAATTATTCAATGTGATTGGGTTTTAAATATAACATGAAACAGTAAAAATCCGGCATGGACCTCGGCTTTATCTCATAAAAGATAACCTAAAGTACAAGACATGTCACGTGGGTTCAATGCAGTTAGTAAACTGGACAAAATTAAATTTGCAGCGCTCATATCGATAATATTTGTAACAATATTAAAAAGAAACTGCAACATCCCTTGTGCATATATATATATATATATTTGTGTGCGTGTGTGTTTTATTTCAAGAGTATTCTACCGACAATTCAGTCCATGTTTTATATGTTAGGATTGGTCAAATTTATATTATTATGGTGTAATTTTAGCATTAACTTACCAAAATAGACTAAGTTCCAAATTTTATAAGCATATGAATAAATCTTGCTTATATGATGCAATTTCAAATTGTTTGAAGTGAAGTTGTGGTGTAGACTGGTGTAAGAAGAGAAATTGTGTAGATTAAACATGATTTTGATTAGATTTAATCTCAAAAATTTAAATGTTAAGATGCACTATGATTGAAACTCGATGAGAGTAAGAGATGAATTTGAGAATGAATTGATTGTTGTTCGTTTGAAGAGATTTGAAGGTGAGTGAGAATGAATTTGAAAGTAAAGTTTGTGAAAATTAATGTAAAATTTAACCGATATGACAAATAAAAGAAATTGTTTAATTGATAAAAATTGAAGATTATCAAAATGCCCTTAATAGTAAAAATAATATAAAATTGTAATTGTTAATATTATATATAATTATAAAAATTATTATGAGGAGAGAGAAAAATAAAAATTAATTTTTAACATGCAAAAAAAAAATATTATTATTATTTATTATTATTAATATTATTATTATAAAACCATAGGGGTAATATAATTAAAGTACAACACTTTCCTTCAAATCTCTCCTAATACGAGAGATATGAGTTGATGAACGTAGAGTTGTCAAAATGGAACGTAATCCGTGGACCAACCCGACCCACCACGGGTTTGAGCTGGGTTGAGTTTGAAAAAATTGTATTTCTTTTATGCGAGTCAGATTTCAATCCGGCTCATGTAAACTCGGCTCATGCGGGTTGAACCCGTGGTCACTTTTCAAATGTCTTCCGAGGAATACATGATAATGCAAATCCTTATTCACACCTAGTTTTTTATAATGTTTGGGTTTGGGGACCAATGTATACTACAAATTGGTCATCTGATATGTAAAAATTGTAAAATATCCCGAGCCATCAAATATCTATCCATTATGTTGATCGACATAATGATATAAATCATTTTTTGTTTTGGGAGTTTTATCATTACTTCAAATATGAAAATTATAGAATTTGTTAATTAGGGAATGAGATGACCAATCAATTTAACCATTGGTGCGACTTCCAATCTAAAAGTAAATTAATACAAACCAATGCATGAATTGTATTATAATTATGTTGATGGTAAGAAAAACCCATTATAAGTAGTATAAACATTTCTCTCTTATTTAATGAATGGGGGTATCAATATCAAGCACCTTTAGCTAAAATAATAACGAAATTAACATAGTGAATTGGTATAGAGGGTTCAAATATTTCATCAAAGTGTTGCTTCAACATGATTGAAGGGCATGCTTACCTACTAACACCATCAAAGAACAAGAGTAATGGGATGGTAGAAAGACATGCTTCGCAATCACAAGGGAACCAAACATTGTTGCACCAATTGAGCCTAAAATACTGATCCCTTTTTAAATTATTTGAATTTTTAACATGTAATTTTTTATTTTTACACTTTTTTATATCACTTTACAAATAAATTACATTAATAATTGAAAAAAATGCCGTGTTTATTATTTATACATTTACTATTGTTAGATTTTCGATACATTGAGTTTCAAAATCAGGCCTTGTGTCTTTAAGTTAAATTTGTACTTAATTGTGTTTAGCTATACTACTTAGACTGTAGTTAGAACTGTCAATATATAACGTTCCCCTAAATTAAAATTCATTAAAAACTAACATTTACCTTAGTTGGGCCAGTAATAAAACACAATGAACTGGGCCATCCAGTATAGGTATGAACGGGTCCACGAATAAGCCCAATGCTTGTTATTTGCTAGGGTTTCTGCTTCGCTATAAATTCCTCAAGCGTAAATCCCCGGTGATAATACGCAGCTCGGTCTCTGTGCTATCTCCCAGGGTTTAACTTCTGAGTCTCCTTTCGATTTTTGTTCACCATGAGAGCCAAGGTAATTTCTTTTTAGTTCGATTTGTTATTTTCTCACTGTATTTTCATTGCATGATTTGTGTGCTGATAAAGCGCGTGGATTTGTACAGTGGAAGAAGAAGCGTATGAGGAGATTGAAGAGGAAGCGCCGAAAGATGAGGCAGAGATCGAAGTAGTGTGCGTGTTTCCCCAGCAACTATTGCCCTTAGTTTTGTTTCACTTCTGCTATGTGTTTCTTTCTCAATCTAATGTTATGATACATTTTATTGGTTTCTTTCGCTTCTGTCTTAGCTTAAAAAATATTCTTCCCGCAAATTAACCAGTTTTAATATTCGAAGCTATTGCATATCTATTCTTTGTTTGGTTCACATTTTAGGATTTTGGATGTTCCGATCACTATAACACGTCGTCATTTTTGCGAAGAATTAAATGCTTTTAATAATTCTTGGTCCCTTTTTATTTAAGTACGTAAGAATTAAAGTTGAAAAAATAAACTGTGTCGTCATAAGGTTGTGTATCTTCAAATATAGGAACGGTTCGAAGGAGTTAACTCGTTTAGGTTAATATTGGGGCTTCGACATTGGGTGTCTGATGAGAATATAAAATGTTATTTGAATTATCATGTAGAGTTCTGCAGCGCAGTTTTCATACATTGATTACGTTTGACGTTATTTTGGTTGGTTTGCTTACTGCGCATGATGTGGAGGTCCAATTTGTTTTGATTTGTGAAAGAGAATGAATTTAGAGAGAATAAAAGTATAACTGCATTTATCGGATAGTGGAGGAAGGTGATATATGTATGTGCTCCATTCGAAGGAGATTTTGCAGTCGTGTATATGTTATAGTGATGTCGTAGTTTCAGAGAAGGGGTCTCTGTTTAATTTGTTGGTGTCAGTTTCTGTGAATCTGTTATTCTTTGTTTGATCAGTAGGTGCCCATGGTATATTTTTACTTTTAGATGTGAGCATGGGAAATGTAATTTTTTCGGATTTTATTACTAGGGTGATGTGTTAAGTTGTCATTTGATTTGGTTGTATGATAAACTTTATTTCTTTCGTCTGTCGATGATCTAACATCTTAGACGATAGTTGCTTGTTGAACTGCGTGTTTTGAATTAAATCAAACTTAGGATAAATTTATGGAGATATTGCACTGGAGAGAATAGACCATCCGATCTCGGTCAACTAACTTAGAGCAACAACTTAAATCCTGAACAGGTTAGCAAATACGTAACATTGGAGTAACAACCTGAATCTTAAAAAACTTTATAATATTATATCATATCATTATTCCTGGACTCTCGTATTGACGAGTTTCGATAATGACTCTGCTCGTTTTAGCTAACGTAGTAGATGACAGTGTCTCTTCGTCCCCAGTAAGACCAATACGTCAATCTATTTTTTCTCTGTTTAGCAAGGGTTTGTTGTAAGCCAAGTGAAAAACAAGGACACTAAAGTGAGAGGCCAAATTTAGTGATATTGAGGGACGATCGCGCTTTTCCATTAGGTAAATCTTAAATACTTTTGTATATTAAGTTATCGAAATACCTCAAGAAAGACATGTTTGAACGAAGAAATTTTAATTCTCTTAAAAAATTGAATTACGCATTTGAATGTTTTTATCCATTAGAATATAAGGTGTAATGTTGCAAGGCGAACTTAAGTGTGGTATGTGGTGAAATAAATGTATCCAGTTGTTTTATATATATGTTATATCTTTATGTGCGAATCAAGCTAACTAGTTGACGCAGGCCGAATGAACATGGCAAATAAGCTATAAAAGCCATCTCTCAGTTATGCAAGCTTTATATATATATATATATGATCAGATTTTGAATGAGTAAATGGATCCATCAAACAAGAGTTTTTACATTTCCCCACTATTTTCTTTTATTCCAAAAATACTTTACAATCTCTCCACTATTTTCTTTTATTCCAAAAATACTCTACGTCTCTCCACTATATTTAATAATCTTTTTCTTTCTCTCTCGACATTAATAGAGCATTTACATGGCTCAGATTTAAACTATATTGTAAAATTTTATTTACACTTTTCTTTAAATAAGTTTGATTCAATCTTATTTTCACTGTTAATATATTTTTTTTCTTCAAATTACTTAATAAATGGTAAAATTTTGTTCTAAATTTTTAGAAAAATGTTTATATGTGTATTTTTTTTACATTTAATATCTATAATTTTTAACATTATATTATGTTTTAACTTACTGATAGACTCAAATAACTTGAATAAAGTATTTAATTTATTAGATAAATAATATAAAGATATTATAAAATACTTAAAATATAAAAGAAAAGTTATTTGTTAAAGATTTAAAATTAATTTAGTTCTTTCGTCATTATAAAGTTATTATATAATAATAATGATATATTATTTACTATTAATATTATTATGTTTATTATTTTGTATTTGCATCTTTTAAGTTTATAAAATTGAAGTGGTAAAAACACTAATATTGATGTTTTTTCTGAATCTTATATTTGTAATATATCACAAGTTTAAATTTAAGCCAAGAAAATAGTGGGAAAATATAGAGTATTTATGGAATAAAAGAAAGGTTTAATGTCTCCGTAGGTCCCTATTTTGGTCATGAATGTCAAATAGGTCCTCTTTCTTTTCGGCGTTTCAATTGAGTCCTTGTTTTTGTAAAATTGAATCAATTACAAGTCTGCCGTTAAATTGGACAAACCGCCGTTACATCAGGCTCAACATCAAACCTATCATTACCTTCTCCTTTGCCGCTCAACTTATCAAATACCTCCAGTGCCTCATCAATCCTCCTAGCTTTGCACAAATGATTAACAAGAATCCCAAAGGTCACAACACTGGGCTTTATCCCCATCTCTTCCATTTCTGCCATCAGTTTATTCATCTGCTGAATGTCCCTCTCCCTTCCCAACCCAGTTAACAGAGCATTGCAAGACGCAGCTTTAACCGCAACTGCACCACCCAATCTCATCACAACATGCAAAAGATCCCACGCCACACCATTCTTCCGGTGCCGGCACATCTTCGTTATCATTTGGGTAAGCTTAAACGCATCAGGGAAAACTCCATGCTCACACAGCTTGGTAACCAACCCCACAATTTCATTATCAGCAAAGCTTCTTCCATGGCGCTCCTGCTTCCCCAACACCCCAAAAACAACTTCCCCCGTGAAATCATCGGGAGGAAAATCAGAATCCCGTTCAAGCATTTCGTCAATCACCTGGAGGGCATCATCAATGCAACCCGATTTAAACAACCCCTTAAGCAATTCGTTGCAAATTCCGGAACTTTTGGAACAGGGGTCGAGCTCCTTGAACAGAAGAAGCGAATCGTCCACCATTTGGGCCTCCCCTAGGCACTTCAAAAGGAGGAAAGCAGATCTGGAAGTGAGAGCAATGTTATCACCATTGGATTTTCGGTAACTATGAAGCATGAGAAGCTCTTTCTGCGAATTAGGGTGCTGCGTAGCGAGTTCAAGAGCGCCTTCGAACACACAAGAGAGGGCTTGGTGGTGCTCTGTTCTGCTTCTGAGGTAATTGATAAAATCGAGGGCTTTGGGAATGGAGTTTAAGCGGAGAGTGACAAGGAGGAGATGGTCTGAAGCTTCGAAGATACGTAACCAATACTGTAACGGCCGTTTGTCCAATTTAACGGCAGGCCTGTAATTGATTCAATTTTACAAAAACAAGGACTTAATTGAAACGCCGAAAAGAAAGAGGACCTATTTGACATTCATGACCAAAATAGGGACCTACGGAGACATTAAACCTAAAAGAAAATAGTGGAGAGATGCAAAAACACTTAAGGTGGTGGAGAGAGCAACACCCAAGAATTTTTTGACTCAGTTGAACCCAGTAGAGGAAAAAAAAACAAGGCCTTTTTTTTTTATTCGGGCAATAGTTAAGGAGTTAAGAAGAAAAGAAGAAAATATTTATTAGTTAAGATAATCTAAAAAGGCATTAAAACGAATAAAAAAACATTTTTATGCATCTCAAGATATATATTTTTTTACAGATATTCAAAGAACGTTATTTTTTTTTGCATTTCTCGTAAAATAATATCTACGTTACATCGTGGATGCCATTATAAATTGGTCCAACATCCGTGCATTCCTCATTTGGTGGTAAAAGCATTTTCCTCTTTTTCTCCCACTCAGTTGTGTTTGTCTTTAAAATTTTCTCACTTTGCGGCTGTTTAACGTGGGCTGTATTTACTGTTAAGTTTCCCATTTTTTACTGCATTAAACATCATTGCTACTTCCAACTGATTGGCTTTCTTACCAAGCACGGCTCCACAAATCTGGTTTTTTCTTACACTCTTAAGTTACTCTCATATAAAATGTCAAATCATTCGACAAAAAAGAAGGAAAATTTGTGCGAAAAGATTCCTTTTCACTCTATAATAAATCACGTGAGAAAATAAATATTAGGATAGTGGAAGAAACACTTATTGATCAGCGGCTGCTATGTTAGAAAAGAAAGGTAGTTCGCTATACCAAGCAAACTCAGGTCGACAACATTCCATGAACCATGAACCATCCACATTACATCATGGCACGATCTGAAAATTACTATTTCAACAATGTACGCAACACAAATGTTCTTAGATCAGCTTATAAGAAATACAGTTAAAATGCAATATGGCAAAAGCATAGCTTTTCAGCTTCCGGTTTGCTTGTTAACTAGATTTTTCAAACATGCAAAACAAAATTATGAATTAGAGAGATAAATGAGAAAAAAGGCACATTAACCATTTTAAAGAAATATCATATTGTTTTTACACAACATGAAAGTTTTTCAGTATGGGCCTCATTAATTAACAAAAGGAAATATCTGGTGTTGTGATAGAGGAGATGAAAACTACTTGAGTGGACGTGCCAATATTTTCTGAATGCATTGATCACATCTAATTCTTGAAGTCAAACATGAAGTGATTTAACACTAACATTTGTCTGCTAAGAATTAACGAGCAACTCAATGATCGCTTGCTTTTCCTCTGTTCTCTTACTTTCTTTTTCTCTTGCTACGTTATTCACCCTTTTACTAATCCACTCATTCTATTAATTGAATGATAGGTAATTCAATTTGCATCTTTTCTATTCCTGATGCAGGAGGAGGCCACACGCCGATTTCTGCACTTAACCTTTTACACATTATTCCCTCTGATTTAGTTTCTCACTCTTTAACTTTAGTTTAATCGGTGGCACAGAACTAATATTTCATGATTTCATCTTCCTAATGGAAAAGCTATATATCTTATCCGTATATAAATATTGAAAAATAAAGCAAATAATTGCCCCACTGAAATGACCCTTAGGGGCAAATGAAAATGATTTTACAATATATAATTAAATTACTGTAGGCAACGAGAAGGCAAGAAGAATCTCTGCCTCTTACTTCTGGTGGGGCAATTAGATGTCATGGATGATGAAGCTATTTTGGTGACAGCAGATTTGAGGGACTGTTTGAGAGTGGTGAGGCAAACACCCTCTTCACTATCCTTAGAACAAAGCACCAATATGCTTTTGATCCGGCCACCTACACTGGCTATGTCAGCTTTAACTGCCGTCAGTCTCAAGCCCTTGAGGACTTGGATGAGTTCAGGGAACAGTTCTGGTCGATCATCGCAGCAAACAGAAGCTTTGATCACAATATTCTCCTTCAATTTGTTCACTTTAGTGCAGCTTTCATCTTCTACATGGTCACAGTCAATTGATACTTCATCAATTTCAGTTGGAACTGTGAAAGCTCTGCTAACATCCATGGCTTTTCTCTTTAGATCTTTGACATGGTCTATCACACTCCCTAGTAAAGCTGCCTTGTCCATCTGCAAGTACCCAAATCTTAATATTAGCATGTTTGGCAAAATATGTTTCCCTCTGTATAATTAAGCTTTGTTCAATATTCTTTTTTTGACCCGATGAAGTGGAAGTGGAATTGAAATCCTTTTATAACTTTGCTAAGCATACCATGCCACATATTTCATAATCCATTCATTATCCAGTGTGATGCCAGGAACAAAATCTTAGCTATTCTCTTATTGTTCGTAATTCATAGTACTACTAAAGTATGCCACTCATGAAAACTGAAAAAGAGAGACTTGTGCATTAAATTGGTTTACCTTATCGGATTTGGGAATAAGTTTTCTGAGAGTTGCAAGCTGTGCATTGATTCTGTCTCTGCGCCTTTTCTCAGCTTGGCTGTGGCTCTTGGAAGCACTCATTGCTCTCTCTTCTTCGGCCCCTTCAATGGGAAGTGGCCATGAGTGGAACTCACCAAATTGAAGAGAGGCAGAGTCAGTGGCATGAGGAAGTATTTGTGTAGGAACTGCAAAGGAAGAAGAATGATCACTGCATTGAGCCCAGCTGGTGCTCATGTGCCAGCCAGAATCATAGTAGTTTTCCATAGTCACAATGGAAACCATTCTAAAGTTTTTTCCATGATTTCTGAACCTTTTATCTCCCATCCATAGTTACTGTTTGCTGCACTAATAATGGTCGATCATCTTCTTATCTTGATGGCGACTGCTGTGATAAGCAATACCCATTCATTGGTCAAAATGATAATCGATTTTGGCTGTACCTGTCAGTCACTTCAACAAGAAAAATTTTCCCTTCGCTAAATCTAACGAACTTGGACTTTTGAAGGAGGGGAAAATGAAGAGTAAAAGAATAAGAAAGAGGTGACCTGACCTACTAAGCTAATATTATTCGTATTTGAATGAGAAATGAAATGGTATGCATGAGTAGTATCTGGCAAATAGATTTGGGGGAACACTGTTACGTAGTCAGTAGTTGATGTAGTGGATGATGATCAGAGACTCATTGTCTTATTTTTATTAGACCAGAAAGTGTTTTATCTGATCTACCGATAATTATAGCTGTTTGGTCTCCCTTGGTGTTTAGCGTAGATCCTATCGAATAAGAACTCGAGTTGGTTTACTTATCTTGAACTTTTGTGCCAAACATGACTACTTCAGATTAATTGCTTTTTCATATAAAATAGCAGTGCACGTATACTTAACAATAGAAGAAGAATCACTTGTATTATTTTCATAACATTTACCTAGATGTTATCTGAAATAAAGTCAGTCATTGTACCAAAGAAGTCACACATCAACCTTCATAAGCTGTTTAAATATATACTTTTTAGTGGTTAATCGTTTGATAAAGTAAAAAAAGTAGGCACTGAAGCTTACACGAAAGTGGTGTCTAGGCTTGTGGTGGTGGATCCCATTCATCAAAGATACTGCAAGATCTTCCACACTGAATTATAAATTTGGTGAAATTAAGCTTTCACGCTTTCTTTCACCCATGTCCCTGTACAATTATTCCAACCAAAGTTTTAGTCCCCGTCATGATAGCCAAGATGAAAAGGGATACCAAAAGAAAATAAGCACACACAAACTAGGATCATTGATAAAAAAAAGAAGAAAGCCCAAGATTTTGCTGAATCAGAAATTGGACAAACGCATGATGTAACCTGATTAGTACACGATTTGCCCTTTAAGTTGAAGACAATGGGTGGGTCCATTTTACCAAATTTATGCTATGCAAGTAACTTGACTAGTCCAGCTGTGTATCAAACCTAAGACAAGATTTGGTTAGCTTCATGTATCTTGATTTGAAGTTCAAAGATGAAAGCATGGGACTCAGTAAAAGAAGGATAGTTTTATACACTATGATAGGAAAGGGTTGCTTAGTATGTCTGCTAGCAAACAAAGAAGGCTCAATTACTTGCATGTAGGGTCCAATACACACTCACAATTGCAACTCATAATAAAGAGTGACACGACTTCTGATCAACCACTCACTTTGTTATACAACACAACTTGTGTATGTGGTTTCTTATGGTTCCGTATTTTCTTCTTTCACTTTTTTTTCATATTTTTTTTCCTTCTCTATCTGTCTCATCAAAGCCTTTCTGGGTCCCATCATCTCAGAACATATCTGCAGTATATCTTACAATAATCACATTGACATACACACATACACCCCGTCGGCAAGTGAAGTGTCACGATAAAAATATGGAAAACCAAAAGGATCACAGTGAACACAGACAACACGTCTCTTGAAATTGTAATGTGTCAACAAATGAAACACATGTGTTTAACAAGTTTATCTTCCTTGTCTCTTCTCTTTGCTGGTGTTCTAATCTTCCCTGCTTCTTGTTGGTGTTGGTACTCGTGCTTATGCACTGAGGATGGCGAAAAAATCTTCAAATCACCGAAGCCTGTAATTAGTACACTGCAAGAATGAAGGAAGAACATTGAATTTGAATCAAATGCAGAAGAAAAAAAGATGGCAGAACCAATCTTTTTTGTAACCATAAATTGAGGGCACTTTGTTTTGAGCTTCGCAAGGTACACTGTATTATTTAGAGAGCTTTGCAGCAGATGAAAGTGTAAATAATTGCATGATAGAATTGAAATGAACCAAAGTAGTTAATCATCAGCAACATTTGATCGTACCGTACCCACCATTTTCACACATAATAAACAACCCATTTCGACAAACAATAGTTCTTCTTCCCTGCACTGACTGCACTGCAAATTTCACCAATTCAATTCAACTTTCAGTGTATCTTTATCTTATGCTACACAAGTCATAACGCATTCTATTGAGGTTTTCAACTAAGCATTATTATTATCAATATCATCTGATACCATTCACGTACATAAAATAATTAATTAATAAAATATGCCAATAGCTTAAATGAATTAGCATCTTAATATGTTAATCAGTAACTTCTAACTTAAAAATTACATAGACTCAAAAAAAATTGAGTAAAATCGAGTAAACCGAAGAATTAAGAAAAAAAATATTTTGATAATTTTTTTTCAATATTTTGACAATTTTTTTTACAATATTTTGACACAGTACATATATCATTTTCTCAATAATTCATAATTTATTTGTTATTGTGTTGATATTTTCTAAACTCAATAAAAAAATTACATGTATACTGAATCAAAATTTTATTTAAAAATTTGTGTTAATATATGATTATTCGAATAATTATGTGATTAAGAAAAACTTAATGACTATGGAAAAGTATTTTCTTTATAATTATAAAAATAAATTTTATTTTGAAAGGTGGTTATAGTCATAGTTTTTTGAGAAAGAAATCCAAATTCATCATGATGTTGGTAATTATTGTCGATTTTCTGTGTTTTTATTTGTGCATTTTTTTTTGGATCAGTCCTATATAGCATTTTTTATTTTATGAAAAAGAAAAACAATTTTCAAGATTATCCTTTAAAGGAAGACGATGAGGGCGAGAGATTAGAAGATAGGGTCCATTTAAACATGTAAGAATATTGTCCTTAAATAATTATTTGAGGATTTTTAAATAAGTGAAATGTAGGAGTAATTAAAATGTAAGTTGACTAAATTGTGATGATGAGTTTTAGTGTGCATATGAATTTATTGATGAATTTTAATGTAGAAGCGTACGAGAGTGATGAGTTTTTGAGTAAACAGTGAATTATAGTGTGTAGATGAGCAAATAATGAATGTGATGAGTACCAAATAATAATGAGCATTGAAGTAAGTGACCAAATACTGTTACTTCTACTCTTTTTAATTTGTCTTTAATATACAAATAAAAAACTTGAAACACATTTTATTGATTTTTTTTATACAAAACTAATTTTTATAGATCTTAATAAAAATATAAAAATATAAATAAGCATGACAAACAATAGAAACATGGAACACTTTAGGGTAAATTTACGCAGTTAATCAGTTCAAATTATTTTATATAACTGTTATTAAAGGAAAACAAGTATTTAACATTCATAATTTTTTTTTTATAAATTGACTCTTCAATTTTATTTTTATTCCAATTCATCTTTGAAGCTCTATCTTATTTGAAGGTAGATAAATTAATTTTAATTTCATCTCATTTAATTTTAAAACTTATCACTTTTATAAACTGGTTTCTTATATTAAATTGGGTTGAATTCTCAATCAATAATTTACTTTAAATCCAATCAATCATTAGTTTTAGTTTTATAAATCACTTTTCCATCAACAAAAACATAATAAAATTTAGAACTAAGTTACGCAATATATAAAGCTTGTTTATTTATTTTGGTCTTCATTTTTTAGTTATTTTCTTTTTTGAATTCACTTCTTTACTATATCTTAATACGTGAAAAAATTACTTGTAACAGAAGAATTAAAAGATTATAGAATAATCTATATTTAAACTAAATAATTTAACTTGTTATAAAAGACTATGAAAAGAAGGGTAAATTTTCAGAATCAATTACAATGTATTAAAAAAGTTTGAGGTGTTTTACTTAAACCATGTAAAATTCAAGGTTGTTTTTGAATGGAATTGAAATTCATGATATTTAATAGCAAGTGAGATAAAATTTAAAGATCAGTTAAAATATAAGTAAAGTTTAAGGTCTGTTTATTAAAATTAGGAGAGTTAAATACTTTTTAAAATTATTTTTTTTATCAGACATAATAATTTATATAAATGGTAATATACACAATTTAATTCACTGCTACTGAGACTACATTTCCTATTTTTCATCCTTTAAAATTTGAATAAGAATTATCCTTCATACAAAAATGTTAATACTCTGTATTCTATTATGTATAAAATTAAATTAAGCAAAACAATTAAAAGAATAAATTTTCCATTTATAACAATTTCATTCGACTTAAACATTACTATTTCTATTGGATTTTGAACTGTCTTCCTGTAGGAAAAAAACTTGTAAATGTGAAAGTTTATTTTATCTCGACTATGTAAGAAAAACAAAGTCAAATTAGTTTAATTTTAAGATTTATTTTACTAACTATCAAGTCAACGTCTTTCAGTCCTATGCTAAAAATTTTAATATTTTTTCTTTCTTCAAGAAGTCAACCTTACTTTATAAAAGATCTCATTTTTTCTTTTCAATTTCGCTTAAACTTTCAAAACCTTCCACAAATTTATCTCAAACTTATTCCAGCTACTAACTATTTGAATATAAATGAAAAAATGCATCATTTTAAGTAAAGTGAAATAATGGAAGAATTAAATTATAGAAATTAACAAATGAAATGATTAAATTTGAAAATAAAATGATTGTAGAAGGAATTAAAATCATTCACTGAGTATAAATAAATCTAAACAGTAACATTTTATTCTAGATAAGATAATTACCTTTTATATAAGTGACACATACAAATAATCATAATAATGTGTTTGTCATGGCTATATGACAATAAACATTTTGTCGATAATGACTTTTTTGTGCAACAACACTTTATTGTATTGCATAAATTAATTACTGAAAGGTTTTTTTGATAAAACCAAAACAAAAGTAAAAGCAGGCCACTTTTTATCTTTCAGTACAACAATACTATACTATGAGAATTGAAAAGAAAGAACAGAATTAATAAAAAAATACCAAGAAAATGATAAAATGGCAGGTATAATGTTGAGCTTTATATATTGTTTTCTACATCCACCCTGAATTAAATGTTTACCAGCTTATAAAACAATAATGATTATAAAAACAATTAACTTGAAAAAAAGATCTGAGCACCTAAGAAATGAAAAACTGATGATTAAGAAACAGCATGAGTTGATGAAGTTTGAAGCAGCTGAAGCTTTTCTAAACTACATTTATGTTGAATTCTTAAAGAAGACATCTCAGTACTCATTGAAATGGATTGCACCAACTTTCCACACAATGAAAGTTGTTGCAAACATGATTGAGCTGATTAAAACAAAAGAGAATACAATGAGAAAGAGATCAGAACCCCCAGGAAACTGAAAAGTGAAGCCTGTTGACAAGCCTCGTTTGCTATCATCAAACAGATTAGTTGGAGCCTCTGGAAGTCCAGATTTTCTCTTCCCTTTGTCACTTTGCTTTGAAGCTTCTAACACTCTGCTGCTCATGTCTGCTTTAGATGCTTTCGATTGGGGGTTTCGGTTGCCGGCTCGAGCCGCCTTTAACCGCTCTCTTGCTGTAAGGGAAGCTCCTTTCGTTGCAGATTGTGACTTAGAAGATGCTGCTGCCGATGATGATCCTTGCTCTTGGTTAATCGAACCATTGGAAGAATCTAATGTTTTAGATACTGACTCAGCATCAACTTTAGCTTGCAGCTGGAAATTTTCATCTGGGGGATTCAGGGATGATAATTGATCACTGGTTGGTGAATTTTCAGCATTGTCAAATTCCTCAGTAATATTGTTGTCTGCTGCAAGCTGATCACTGTCTGCAACTGGAAGACAGTGGCCAAATCTTCTTTCTTTGACAAGCTTTCTCGATCTAGATACTACCGAGAAGGGTGTAAATCGAGTGGCCTTAGGTAAAGAAGCTCCAACAGAATATCTTGATGCATCATGATACTTGGTTTCCAACTTCTAATGGAGAATGAAAGACTTTTGTAAGAGATCAGAAAAACGATATTCCAAAATAGCATAATCAATGATAAACAAAATAATTGTTAATGAATTGCATGCAAGTCCAGCCTTGGTGCCCCTTGTTTCAGAGGGCTTTGTTGCCATATGATTGGTACATCAGCAAATTCCTAGTTGCATAGTACTGCTTTCTTTACATGTTATTGATCCATCTTTGTTTACAATAGAGTTCTTGTTAAGATATTCTTAAATCATACCAGAGAATCACACTACTCTAGTTGAAGGGCTTGAAATAAAATTGTATATGTTTCAGTACAGTACCGAAACAATGGCTATCACAAGAAGTTCATCTAACGAAAACTTTTTATTCTATAGAACAAATAACTATAAACATTAACATCATGATTATTATTTACCTCCATAAAAGTCCCCAGTCAAATAATTCCTACCTTCTAAATTTCTGTATGCATTCCCTACGATCTCTTACAGCCCAAAACATAAATTTCTGAATTTTCCTGAACCTCTACTTTTAGATTTGTGGATTTGAACAAAACTCAATCTTATGAGAATTGTTCCCTTATATCCATTACTTTGGCAGCTATAATTCTTTGAATTACATAATACTATATTGAAAATTAAAATTTCCCCACCTAACATTTTTTCTCCGTTTACCATTTTCCCCAGTAGAACAAAAGTTCAAGACATCACAGCGCTTTACATATTAATGCGATCCCATCAGTGCCAAACATGTTTTAACTCAAAAGTCTAAACGAATAAAATTTCAGTAATTCGAGTCCCCGAACTTGACGCATATGTTGAAAACGTTGTCACAAATAAAATTCAAAGATGCCCAGAAGGCCAGAAAGGGTGTACAAACACTCCACAGATAATTGAAAACGAAAAGCAAGAATCTGAAATGAGAAAACCATGAAAACAGGAAAACTACAAAGAAAAGTGAAGGGTGAAGTATGAGAACAGGAAGCAGTTACCGTTGAGCTGAAGCTGACTATGGAGTTTAAAGATATGGCCATCTTCTTAGAGTCTTTCAAATTCCAACCATGGATAGCCACAATTAGTGGTCTTCCTCTTACCACTAGATTGTTTATTCAGGACTGAAATTGCTGTTGACACACGCCACATAGCGCGTGACCACACGTAATTTTCTTTTCGAATAAAAGAAAATGGCATCTTTTTATACACGATTTGATCAAATTTCACTCCACATTTAAATTCTACACAAACAAGTATTTCCTAATTTATTACAAAAAAATTCTCCCGAGTTAACTGAATTTTCAAAAAGAAAAGTATAAGATATAAGTGAAAACTTGGTAATTATAGTTGAGTTGAATTAACCTAAAAATGTTTATACTTTAATTAATTTTTAAATTGGTGTTTATAATTTATCTTTTAGAAGTAATGTCTTTATATAATGGTCGTGGTATTTTTGTTTCTTTTAATAGTCATAATGTTTAATAAAAGTTATCATTAGTGATTAAACAAATATCTAAAAATTGAAAACTCTTAGTAGTGGCTTGAACAATTCATTAAGAACAAAAACAAAGTATTGAATAAAAGAAAAAATATTATTAAAATAAATTTTTAATGATTTCGCATTGTTATAGTAATTATTGAAACAACTATCATCTTTGCTTTTGAAAAACATAATTAAAATTTATTTATACGGTTGGATAGTGGATAGTCTATGTTCTTGTAGAAATACCAAGTAAAGTATTGTCTGAAATAATAATTTATAAATGGAAAGTAAAAGTAAGGTCATCCATTAACAGATTAAAAGGTTGAACTCGAATTTATCAAATTCAATTATTAGTTCAACCAATTTTGATAGCGTTTAATTTAAATATCAAATTTGTGTTTATAAATTCAATAAATTGGAAACCAATTTATATATATTTTTAATTTTCTACTATATATTTAACGTGAGCCAATTATAATTCAATGTTTACATCTTTCAGCGACATAATTTCTTTAACAAAGTTCCTTTTTTATTTCACGTTTACTTAGCATTGATATCAATTGATTCTAATCAATTGCTCTCAATCATATCAGTTTAGTTTAGGTTGTACAAAAAAAACCTAAAAAAATGCCTAAACTAAGAAAAATTAATTAATTTAGGTTTTGCTATTTTTAAATCTATCTAAAACAATCCTAAAACTTGTTTTTACCTAGTAACATTTGTTTGTTTACTAGGATGTAATTACACATGACACAAGATAAAAAAAGAAGTGAGAGTATAGACATATTGTGCTTAATTTACAAACTGAACTCAATTATATATATTTTTAAATTAGATTAAGTTAATAAATTTGATTGAGCTTCATTTAGTATATCTAATTAAAATTGAGTTAGTTCATAAATTTCAAACTCGAAGAATCTAACTTTACTCAACTATATAATAAATATATAATGCAAAATATAATTTATCTAATAATTTTATTATTAAATGATATTATATATAAATATTATTAATACATGTATATATATTGTTGTCATCATATATACTTATTATTACAATTAAAATATTTGTAAAGTATTTATACTGAAGAATTTTCCTTTTCTGTTTCTTTTGAATTACTCAACTTTCAACTCAATCATAATTAACTTGAGTTGGAGGATTGTTAGAAGAAGAAAAAAAGTACTTTAAACCCAATCCAACACATCCTTAAAAAAAATTACCTTTTACAAGAATACTATAAGTGTTGTGATTTAAGAGTTTAACATATAAAGGATACGCATCTTTTTACTCTTTTGCTTACGTTAAATTTTTTAAATAATTTTCTCCAGTTCCTTTTTAAGGCTCTTAGATTACGTTGTCTGAAGATTGTTTTATATATTCGAATAGTTTAGCTGTCCTAATGATTAGACGCCTACATTAGGATCACCAACGACATATAGAGGAAAATTTAAAAAAATAACGAAATATAATACACATAACGAACTATAATACAAGATTTCAACTATCAGTATACTATGCACATAACAAAATATACTATTCATGAAAACTTGCAATTATACATTTTATGCCCTAAAAGTACTTGCTGAATAAAGAGAGAAAGAGAGCAATAAATAGTAATGTAGATATTGTAAAAATAAATAAAAACAGTGCAACAAATTCGTACCAATTCAAAACCAAGATCAAACCAGAAATCGAGGTAACGGAACACGCATTTTAAAGAAGATAAGATGCACACAACAGCATGCCAACAAACTGTAATCAGGTAGCTTCCATCACAAGGAAAAGTGGAACAAATCCATGAAAAACATGGGCTAGGAGTCAAAGTCGGTCTATTTCGTATTATGCTTTGGACCATCATTTAATACAAGAAAAATGGCTACATACAGAAAATCCTCGGCTAGCTCGTAAGAGAAGCCCAAAAAATGCCTCAACTATAAAAAATATTACAAAAATATGACACAAACCCCCGAACAGAAACTCGAAATTATTTTGACTAGAACCTCCTCCAATAGAAGCAAGGAAAGAATACTGCATTAAAATCCCAGAAGAAAATGTTTGAAAATAACCAAGCTGCTACGTTGCTCCCTGTATACATTTGAGCTCATGGCCGCTTTCCTGTCAGTAGCTGCTGCCCATGGGTGGCATACCGAAAGGAGGCATTGGAGGCATCCCCAATCCACCCATTGGAGGGGGAGGGGCAAAGCCTCCCATTCCAGGCATTGGTGGTGCGGGCAAAGCAAGAGGCAACAACTGAGCATACATATTCTGCAACGAGAGAGAACATTTTATGCAATGGGTATTCATATAGTTCAATCAAATAAGAATGTTCAATAAATGATCATCAAGAAGATAGAAAATATCAACTAAAGCAGGAAACAAAATGGCGAAACTAATTACCTGTTGTGCAATTACTTCCTTCTCTTCTTGCTCTTTAGCCTTCACTTGGTTCTGAGCTTCAATCTTGTCCTTCACCAGTTCATCAACTTTGCCAGTGTACTCGCGGATAAACTACAACATTAAAAAGAAGACAGTGAAAGAAAGCACAAGATAACACGATGAAAAGGACATATAGGTTAATGTATATATTTAAGTAATAAATAAGCAGGCACAAAAGGAATACAAACCTGCAAGAGATATGGGAAGGCAAAGTCAATCATGTTGTTCATCCAGGCCAACTCGATAGCAATGTCTGCCCGGATCAAATCATAGCAAACAAATAGACACGAGGCAAAGCATTCTTTCTTTCCCTGCATAAGCATGTAGAGAGAAATCTTACACTATATTGACCTCACTCACAATAAAACTCTCCAGAAAGTGAACGTTGATAACAAAACTCCTAACATCAAACTGGCAGAATAAGTTGTGAATATAAGCTTAAAAAAAATCAGTAACAGTACTAGTTGCAAATAACTTTTAGGAACTGCATATGCCGTGGTGAGTGCTGCAGGTGTTGATATAGAGATCGAAAGCATAATAACTTGGTATCTTAGTCTTTAAATAAAACATGTTGAACGAAATGTTGCTAAAGAATGGATTATATGCCGTTGAAATTGAATTTGGTACCTGATCAATGAAATAAACAAGCAACTCCTCAGCAAGTTCACGGTCACCAGATTGTGAAGCTGTCTCCATGGCATCTTTGTAAAGGTTATCCTTTTTAGACAATGCAATGGACTGCTTCCATCTACCTGCCTTCTTGTAAATGTAAGCAGCAACACGCCTCATCTCAAGAAGGTCATGCTTTTCAATCTGTATTTCAGAATAATAGATAATCTATCAGCTTCCTAATATTGAATTGAAAATGTTCAACACCGAATAAATGCAGCTAACCTTTTGTGCAAGGCCTATTTGGTCAAAGTTATCATGCAAATCAATTGACTCGCGCAATCTATCATAGTCTTCCTCCTCGACATATATTTCATTCAGGGCTTCATTAACAGCAGACACATTGTTACTCTGAACTGCAACCATGTATGGCTTGACAAGACGGAGATGACCAGCCTATAAATACAACACAGAGAAAACATTCATTAGTGAAATAGAAAAAAAGGTTATAGAGTAAACAACTGATGAAACTGTTGCCAGCATTAAAGCTACCTTTCGCATGATGTCAACAACACGTGCATGATCAACACGAAGAGCAAGGACATTCAGAACATCATTGATAAGATCAGGATGTTCTTGTAAATAGAAATGAACGGCCTTGTAATACAACTCAACATTAGCAACTTTGACGACAACATCTTTGAATTGCATATGGTCCCATGCTTCAGGTGAATGGTTCATGATGGTTGTTGCAGCATTATCAAACTCGTCATATTGAATGTACAAATAGGTCAGCTCCTTCCAATGTTGTTGTTCGTCACAAGCTCTTATAAGCTTTGGAATGTTGAGCCGGGTTGCAAATAGTTTGATATGTTCCATAAGCTTCTCAGGACGATATCTAGCATATAGAACTCCCAACTCAGTGAAGATACCCATATGTGCCCGTTCTAAACCTAAACCACTCTCCATGAGGGATATTAGTTCGTTGAAGCAACCTCTATTTTGGTAATATTCACTGACCTCTTCCAAGTCATCCACCTACCAAATTCACAATCAAAATTGACTTAACAAGCATCGCAAAGAGTATAAGCTCACAAGCAGCAGACGCAAGTAATGTTCACAAAACCTTCCAATCACCACAAGTTCACAGCATATTTATACATTTTAGTATCTATTTCCCCATTACATTTTGAAAGAACAAATTATTCAACCTTTATAATTTGGAATCAGATGACAGCTAAATAAGAAAAAATCCAGTTAATTTAAAAATTTACTTAATGAATTGCCAAACAAAAACAACAACTTACCTGAATAATAATGTTAAGCCCACATATCTGGGCCAAACGGAACTCCTCTGCATCAACACAGGCAAAGCAAACTTCCTTCCATGTTTTTGCACTGTTAGCTTTCCTTGCTGCATCAACTGCACCTTGGAACTGTTTCAACTTCACAAGTGTAACTGCTAACTTGGCCCAGTTAGATATAAAGGCAAATATGATTTTGGCAGCTTCATATAGTTCTTCATCATACAATCGGTCACCAACATTTTGAAGATTGGCTACATTTGGCATAAGAATGAACTCCTCAATGTCACTGAGCCTATCAATCTTTGCATATGCATAAATGAGCTCACTGTCCACCTTGGGCTCTTTAGTCTTCTGCCGAACCATCAGCAAGTATCTCACCAGGTCATGGTAAACATTGGCATCTTCAGCAGCACGGATAACATCCAAAAATTGTGTAGTATCGTCTGCTCGTATAAAGGACTCAATGGCATCACTTACTAGTCCTTCCCTTAGTTGAGCTTTGGCCACCTGACTCCAAACAGCATCTTCTTCAACTCGGAAAGCAAACTCCACAGCTCTATCAATGCTATGAATATTGTCTAACAAGACATTGACTGCCTGGACATTTAAGTTGAACTTCTTGAAAATTGCAAATGCTTCCTCATATAATTGAGCCTCAACAGCCATATCTCCCACTGCAGGCCCATCAAAATTATCCAGTCTATTAATATAATCCATAACTCTGGATGGATCAGCCTTTATTGCTGTTAAAATAAGTAGATTCTGCAGATTAAAATTGCCACTGAATGCAGAATTCTGAAGGACAATCTTCTCAAGAAGCTCGATCAATTCATGAGGTAGATCAGCCGTCATGAAAGCCTTAACAGCAGCAGATACTTGTTCAGGGCTCTTGCTTTCAGGCAGAGCTGTAGATACAACCTGATCAATAAGTTGCCTTCTGTAGGCATTATCAGGGTTAAGAACTTTGTCCCAAAGATCAGCATCCATCCGCTCAACAACATATCTGTAATCCAAACAAAAGCAGGTAACCATTGGATCCAACGTAATTGTTTAGAGCAAAAAATACATAAGTATAACCCACAAACCTTGCTTGTAGTTTAAACAAAGAATTTTTGTTTGTCACATTGATAAGTTCATCATCACATTGTCCACGCCTATAAGCTACAACTGCTAAGGTGGGATCACGTTTCTCACAATATTTGCCCACAACTCGAGAATCATAGTATGGGTTGGTAGTGAGAAAATGTTCCGGATTATTGTTGCTATCAATGATGATTTTACCCAGTGCATTGTGAACATGTACATCCTGGCTTCCCTCGCTTACAAGATGTTCCAAAAACTGTGTGAGCAAACGAAGCCGATTCCTGCATGACAAATTAACACCAGAGAAAAATTAGAAAGGTGAGCTCAAAAAGTGTAAGATTAGAGAACCGATACTACCTCTTCTCACACTCCTCCACAAGGGGCTCCACCGGCAGTAAGGAACGAACAGAGAGAATCAAGCCTTTGATAAAATCTTCTGGACACTCGTCATCTAAAAGCTGCCCAACGACTAAAGGAGCATTCCCTGGGTTCACCTATAAAGCAAAGCAAAGAAAGACAGACAGTTAACACTGGAAAAGAGAAAGTAGGTAGTATTCAAGAAATAAAAAGGCTACTGAATTATAAATGCAAACTATAATACCTTCTGAACATAACCTTCAATGTAGCGAAGCATGTTGCTTGTGTATAGATAGTGTGTTAGATCTGGAACAAATCCAAATCGGTCACAAACATTAATCAGAGGTCGTGCATCGGGAAGCTTAGCCTCCATTAGAAAGTTCTTTGTTTTCTCAGCATCATAGAAACTTGATTCTCTAGTCACACGCTCAACCTCTTTGATTTGTCCAGTCTTTGCTGCTGCCTCAATGTACTTAAAGTGAATGTCAGGATCCTCACTGTCCATATTCAGGGGGACAGGGGAGAAATTAGCTGATATGAGACAATATCCCCTTTACAGAAGGCATCCCTTGTCCACCAGACAAAACAGTTCTATAAAAGTGAAAGAATTACCTGGAGCTCAAATATGATCCCAGGAAAAAATACAACCCTTCATATGACCTGAATTGCTCAAAAATCTTTATGCAGGCATCAATGCCCAACTGTTCACAATATTCTTTGGCAACCTAGACAGATATAAATAAGCTTTTAGTTATCAATAAAATATTAATAATTTCATATTATAGAAGAAAATTATAGTTTCATACCTGCACAATAATCTGTAGGTTGCCTCTAAGATTGACTAGCAATAAGTCTTTCATGCACTCTAATGCCCATTCTCGTGATAGAGTGCCAAAAAATTCAACAAGTGACTACAAGAACCGAAAAACCACTTAGTATTATTCAAATTAGCACAATGTTTCAATAGATAAACTATAGAAGCAATGGAGCACACAAACCTGTGGTTCAATTGCATGTGTATTTACAATCACACGTTTTATATCTGACAACTCTGTGTAATGCTGCATCAAAAATAATGTAATCAATAGAAAGAGGAGGCTTGTGGGTTAAATAAGAAAAAAAGTAAGAAGAAAACACATTTGGTGAGTCATTACTTGCAAAGCTCGCACATAAAGAGCAGCTTTTTCACAAAGTTGGGCAATACGAGGACGGTCATAATGACTGAACATGCCATTAGCCAAAATTGCATCTGCAACACTAGGGAAAGTAACCAGATTTATCTCCAACACCTTAGTTTGAAGGAACCCATGTTCTGGTAGATTTGGTTTCAGAACATCTAGGAGAAAGGCAGTTGCCTCACGGATCAGATTTCTCTGAACAGGACAAAAAGAAGGTAATACATGAACTGTCAATCAATAATAAATAATTACAGTAAAAACAATGAGGAAAGGACTAGGCGAGTGCTTGTACATAGAAATCAACATAATGCCACATAAAGAAACATTTCATAAATCAATGATCGTGAAGCATGAATATTATATTACTAATCACCATAATAATGACTTAATCATAGTAGATAAACAACCTGAAGAAATAAATCAGTTATGGTGTTATAATCAACTGGGCAACCTCCCTCCATTTGCGACATCATTAATGCAAAATTAACAGCACCCTACAAAACCAAAATGGAAAAAGAAAGAGTTGTTGAATTAGTTAGTACAACGACCAATTTTAGTAAATTGAGAATGAAAAAATAAAATAAAGTTCTATAAATTCTATTCAGAAAATATATAATTTGATAATCAGTATCTAACAGAGTGGCAGACAATGGAAGAAATACAAAGAAATAGCTCAACATAAATAGTGAAAATGAACTACATAGGGTACACTTATACCTGAGGATCTGATCGGAGAATTGTTTGCAAAAGGAAGAGATAGTCAGGTGTGTAGCCAACCTGTAGCCCAAAAGTAATAAAAATTATCAGCCACAAATAGCTCCATTAAAAGCAGAGATAAGATATGAAATGATGTTAATATAACGGTCAATTAAAATACTCTAGGCTAGAATAATATCAAAGAAATTAACAAAAGGAGCACCAAATAATCTGATGAACAAAAATCAGTATAATTTGATAAATAAACAAGCCTCTACCTGCTTAGAGTATATTAGAATCTTGTCAAATTCCCTTCTCTCAGCAAAAGCAGCAACAACTTTTGGAGTAGCTCTGGCTTTGATGTATATTTTTAAAGCAAGATCATTATCCACAGTCTACACGGTAGAACACATTAAACGAAATTAACAAAAAAATCTCATTTCATATTAAATAAACTATTAGGTAAACAAAAAGCAAAAAAAAAAAAGAAAAAAGACAATCAATTAAAAGTATTTCAAAATTTCAAATGCAACCTACCTTTACAAGATCTCCTAGTTCCTCACTGCATTCAAGCTTGTCCTCTGCCAACCAATTCTCCAAAAGGTTTTTCTTGTTCTGGTTTACTACCAGCCTTGACAATTCTAATGACTCAAAGGCATTCAGCTTTCCTCTTGTCAAAAGTGTTCCAAAATACTGCAATAGTGGAGGAGTTTGCCCAGCTTGCACAGGAACACTCTGCCAAATAGAACAACTTGTGACACTTCACCCATGATAGTCTAATTGACCATGAAAAAGGACAAACAGTTCAAATTTCTTTAATCCTTTATCCATAAAAACAAGCAAAGATGAATGCGTAGGTTCAATTTGTTGAGGAAAGAGCACAAACAAAATATTTGATGGCTATGGGTGTGTTTATGCTTCTGTTGTAACCAAATTCAATGGGATTTTCCCACTTTCGAAAACAAAAATACATGAGAATGCCTGTAATGTTTGATTGGTATTCAGTTTGTTGAACAGAAAGACAAACAAGCACTGTAACTTATCACCACACCTGAAATTTTGCAACTGTATCAGGAGTGCGAAGGATTCCTTGTGGAGATTCAGCTGCAAGCTCAGCTGCTTCTTTATACTTTGTTTGGGCAAACAGTTCATGGAATCGTTCAACCACCTATAATGTCAACAAGTTAAGGACTAAAATTCACACACAAAAAAGGTAATGAAAAACAAACTAGTTTAAATGAAGCTAAGACACTCTCTAATCAAACAATACCAAAAAATTATCAAAATATTTGGAAAATAAATACATTATCAAAAACATTAGAGTGCAGATTTCATTAATAGAGAAAAAAAAAAGTAAAAGACTAAAGAAAAAACGTTTGTCGCCATACAGAATTCAGGTCACTCACATAAACTCCTTTGGTCCATGCATCTATCTTTTAGATGCATAAAAAATTTCTACATAAAAAATTGATGGTGTTAAAGAGATACAGAAAATATCAGCAACAGAAGGATGATTCTGTTAAACAGATATGTACTAACTAGAATAGAATAAGTAAATGCTGAAGAGAAATATTAGTAAAAATTCATTAAAGAAGAACACTAACAAATGCCTCACGGAACTGGATAAGGAATCCAAAGTGGATTTTTTTTCATGGGAAATTGTTATCAATGCACTCCATCATGATATGATTCATTTCCAATGCAATCACACTGTATTTCCGTTGAAAACTTTTTATTTACTAATTCATTTATCAATACCTTTAGGACACTCGTTGCCATAAGAGCCTTAAAACATTGTGCATTGTACAAAAGAACGACCATACCAAATATTACACAAGTTGGCATTTACCAATTAAATAAAATCCAATCTAAGATAACACGTGAGATTCAGTAGAACCATCCTAAGTCCTGAAAGCACCCTAATGAAAAAATAGCAAGTTCGATATGAAAACTCACATACCAATTTCTCAGCACCAGGAAGATTTCCTCGCTTGGCAAGATTAACCGCTAGCTCCAAATTGTTTAGCTGTGACAATAAAAAATGAAATTTGTGGAAATGTCACCTTGTTTCCCCCTTTACAATAGGAAAGTGATAACATGATCAGATACATACTTGACCACTGACAAAATTCACAATCGTTTGCTCATTAACAGTAGCCAATAACACCTGGCCTCTCCTGTTAATAGCATAAAAGCCTCCAACTGATGTAGCTTCTGATGTCAAAAATATAGGATCAGGACTAATTCTGTTCCTATATACAGCAGTAGCAGTCTCCAAATCATAGACAAATAGGAGACCAAGTTTCGTAATCACATAAATCAAACTGTATTTGTGGGATATCTGCCAAAAGAGAAAATTATGAATCAAATACCAGCACAGTTTTACAAAATGAACAATTCTAGCAACCTTTGTACCTGCATGGCAACTGGAAAATCATCAGCAAAATCTGGGGGAAAGAAAAGGTCAGCTTGTTTCTTTGTAAACGATGGCTTCCCTGCAAAGACAATCGGTGAGGTAAATTCCGGAATGATGATAAACCAAATCAAAGATTATAAAACTATACAAATGATTTACAGCTATAATACAAAATATCTATCCATGCTTAAATACCCTCATTTCAGTATGCTGCTCACTTTATTTGTGAAGATAATCACAGCAGCAACTTCACTGACTTATCATTAAATAGAAAATCCAAGAGAAGACTGTCACCATCACATTATTCAAAATTTCCAATCATTCATTCAAATTTAGTAATCCCAGGAGCATGACCAATTCTCCAACAGAAAGCAGTATATTTCTTTATTATTAACTGAATCTATTGCCAATAATGAGTAACCTCCTCCATACTGATAGTGCAAAACATGATCACTTCAATTTATCCATCCACAACTTGAAGTTCAAGAAATCATTATTCTGAGTAGAAGAATTTTGAATAACAAGACAAAGGCACCTCTCTGGGCATATCTTTAAGAAAGGTCATTCTTCTCCAAACTTCGGTTCAATAAAGTTTATGACCAGTTTAAATATAGATTTATGATTTAACAGGAAAAGTAACCTTGGAAATTCGATATGGGACAAGGGCAACTAAATTGTAAAGTTAAGTCAGATTTGTCTAATAACAATATTGTCCATTAGATTAATTAATGCTGAAGAGACAGATATGCTAAAGAAAATATATACAGACCTGGCTGAGCACCCAGCTCAATAACATGCAACTTGGATATAATTTGACCAGCATTAAGTGTCTTAGTGGCAAAAGAAATCAAAACAGAAGGATTTTCATTCCCAGGAACCTGTCCAAAAAGCACTTCAGTTTTTCTAGCACATTGTATGACAGTAACATGCTACAGAAATATTTATTTGTAAATATGAAATTAACGAAGGAAAGTAAACAAAGAATCATAAAGAGACACACTTTAAATTGAGCAAATGATGCAGCATGCGCTTCAAGAGCCTGGCTTCGTTGTTGATCCACAGAGAAGAGCTGCATGTTTCCTTTAACCAATTGTTGCCTCTATAGACAACACAACATACAAAAAGAAAAAAAAACAAGATCAGACTCAAACAAATTCTAGTAAAAAGGAAAATGATTATTTCCAAGGATAATCTATCCCAATGGCATAGGCTATATAAATTGTTTTAAATTCAACTCCTCCTCAAAGTGGAATCCTTTGAGCTTGGAGTGTTGACACTACATAAGTCCATTTTTTTCCTTAGAAAGCTTGAAACTCTATGAGAAACAAGGTTTAACGTTAAACCCAGACCACGTAATCAAGGAGGATTAATACCATGCCCAGAACAAAGCGTCCAATATATAGCTTTCAGTTTTTTAATTTAAATGTCATACAATGGTAGCAAAATTTTACACAGATAAATCCAATGGAAACATAAAATTAAAAAATAAAGACATGAATATGAGAAAAAAGAAAAAGTCTAAATAACTAAAACAAGAAACATTATAACCTAGTTACTATCTCCTAGGGAAAAGAAGAAAATATGCCTTTATATTTTTTTTAAATAAATGAAAAAAAAGGATAATGGTAGTCAATAATAAATAGTGAGTGAATTGGGGTGTGGTGTGTTATTGGAAGAGACATTTGGAGAGTGTTAGTAGTACTTATAAATGTAAAATAGGACATACAAAATGTGTATACCAAAAAAATGTATCCCTTTTGTATAAAGTTATAGATGATAGACACTAGAGATATACCTCAGGGGAACCTGGAGCAATACCAATCAAGACCAACCATTTTTCTGAAGGATCACATCGATAATTAATTATTTGATTGTTTGCTAAATTCGCTGTTCTCTCAAACATCTTGACAGGTTCTGAGTCACCTACAATTTACATATATCACACAGAAATATCCTAGTAAAACATTTGAAGATGAGCAAATTTACGCTGAACAGCAATGGATAAACTGAAAAACATAATAGCACAAAACCAAGTTGTCAAGTGGAATTGCAGTTTATCAATTTCTTACCTTCAATTGACCAATGGTATACAGAGGTTTGTGTCACAAGACCCAACAACTTGGGGGTAATCCATTTCCAAAAGACCACCTGCACATGCAATGGGAGCATTCCACAAGGTTTAACAAAGCTCTCGTTATCAACCATCATTTAATAGTGGTTGTATACTTGTACGTAATAGTTACCTGCTCGGGCATCTGATACGATTTCATCTTCGCTTTCATTTCAATATTAAAAATTTGTAGGTGATCTTGAGTTGTTCCTTGGAGTTGAGCTTCAAGAGAAGGATGCAACTTATAAGCAAATATAATCCAAAAGTAAATACTAATTAAAATGCAATGCAAACAGAAGCTTGTGATGTAATCAAATAAAACCTACAATTTTATCCCAATAATTGGAACGCTATGAACAGTGAGCCCTTTTTACACTGGCTATTTTCCTTTGTTCTAGGGGCATTTTTTTCTTAATATGCAACCACTTTCATGCTTCTCAAATGATGGTATCGTGAATAATATATATAATCACAATGTTTAATTGGTCATAGATGAATGGTGAATGGTAAATACATTATCTGAACAATAAATCACGAAAGAGAACCACTTAACAGGTCTATGGCATTACAACCAATGAGATCAGTCCATCTTTAATAAACCTCGTAGGGATAAATTCAAAGCCTATTGGTGACTTCCCCTAATAATCATATTAGCTTAGCATGTGAGAAATGAAAGAAAAGTATGACAGTTTTCTTCGATAAAATTATATCACTTAAGAACATGATCTTTTAATTTATCATATTGGTAAATTGTTAAATAAGAATCAAGCAAAGGCACCTGTTTTACAATAATGTACCCCTAATGATCAGGATGCTTAAGGACACACGCACTCGGTACTCTAGTTAGTAGAACTAATGCTTGAGAAGCAAGTAAGGATCATAAAACCAAAATTAGCTCAGATCGTCTTGTTCAACTAAGTCCTGATACCATGCACGAAGTGCATGTGTTATTCCACTCCTAAACAAGTTCAGACCAAGCTATTTTCATACGATGATGATAACTTCATACGATGATGATAACGATTGCCTCAGTGGCAAAAAGATAAGGAAAGTAAGCTTCATCTCTCCCAAAAAATAAATATATA